>NW_006921966.1:59153-61447 GCF_000298275.1 Orycteropus afer afer | reverse complement strand
GGCCAACAAAAACATGAAGAAATGTTCGTGATCATTAGTGCACTACTGTGAGTCATATCCAACTCATAGCGATCCCTCCTTGGATTTCCGAGGCAGTATCACTACAGAAGTAGATGGTCCAATATTCCTTCCGAGTAGTGGCTGTTGGGTTTGAACCACCAGCATTCTACTCAGCAGTCAAATGCCTAAGACACTGCACCACTAGAGTTTCTTCATTAGCCCTTAGAAACGCAAATCAAAACAACAATGAGATACCATATCAGCCAGCATTGATAGCAAAGTTCAAAAAGACAGAAAGTAACAAATGCTGCCAAGGATGTTTAGAGATTGGGACTCATACACTGCTGGTGTGATTGTAGAATGATTTAACCACTGTGGAAAACAGTATGGTGATTCCATAAAAGTTGGAAATAGAAATACTATTTGAGCCAGCAATCTCATTATTAGGTATATATCCCAAAGATGTGAGAGTCAGGACACAAATATATAAACATATGCTCACTTATGTCCATCACAGCACTATTCACAACAACAAAGAAATGGAAATACCATAAGTGCCCAACAATGGAGGAATGGAGGACCAAACTATGGCACACACATACAATGGAATACTGAACAACACTGAAGAATAATGTAGAATCCACAAAACACCTCATAACGTGGATGAATTTGGAAGACATAAATCTGAGTGTGGCGAATTGCTTGATGTGGCCTTTCTAGTCATTGCCCTCCATTCTGTGATGTAGTGTAAATCCTATTATCTGTGTCTGTTTGGGGTGGTGCAGTATTTAAGATCAGGTATTAACTTGGCTGGGCAACTCATAGTCCTCGTTCCCTATAATGACTGGCAATCGGCTCTGTGATGGGATTTGTCTTGAGCTGCTGATTATTAAAGCCATCCACTTAGGTTATTTCTGTTGGAGCAACACAGGTGGAATGTATCGTGAGTCCTGCTTTGCCAGAGGATATAATTCAAATCACCACCCTTAGCTTCCTTGAGGGTATATCTACAAACCTCATGGGAAGGTCACCCTCCTCTTGCCCCGGTTCTGTGTTTTGGCTCATCCTCATCTTACCCCTGGACTTGGGACCGTAGCCATCATCTGATCTGATAGAAGTTCATCAAATCCCAAGAACTGGAAGGATCCTTCAGACCCACTCACAGACTTGGGACTCACCAGCCTGCCAGCCTCCACCACTACTACGTGAGATGATCCCTTGGGTGTCTGTGAGTTCTGTGAGGCATTACAGTGAAATACAGAACCCTAAGATGGGAGAAATTACTGGGAGGAGGAGTTAAAGTCTGAAATGATGGAGTGGCACGGTAGTTTGGACATTTAGGACATCTTTAACCTCCGCCTCATGGGGACCAGACTTCTGCTGATGTTTCTGAGAGAAATTGTTCAAGTCCTGAGTGAAATAAGGCAATCATAGAAGGACCAATATTGTATGAGTCCACTATTGTCAAAAGCAAATGAAAAGTTTATATATGGAAAGAAAATTTCTTTTTTTGTTATAGGGATGGGAGGGTATGAGAAGAAAGGCTATCAGATAGGTAAGACACAAGTATTGATTTGGGTGAAGGGAAAGGTAATACAGCAAAAGTAAGTGACCAGCACAATAACACTATGGAAAAGGAAGACAAAGAGAGGTGCACAAGAGGTACAGAGAACAAAGATAAACCCTTTTACATATATAATACTGCATTCTCCATAATAAACATTAATCTATGGGTAGATACATAGGTAGACAGGGTGAATGATAAGGTATGTCTTGGCAAAAGGGAATATACCTATGAAGATATATAGGTTTGGCAGATGATACTTCTACATACATATTTGTACGTGCTTTAAGAATGTCCATATAAATATAACTAACAGGTCAAAGTTATGATAACTCCTTAGCCACAGCCAAACACCCTGAAGGAGCCAGTTGTCGGACTTGTGGGCTCGGGACCATGGTTTCAGGGGTCATCAACCTCAATTGGAATAACATATTACACAAAAATATTGTTCTACACCTTACTTTGGTGAGTAGCAACTGGGGTTTAAAAGCTTGCAAGCAGCCACCTAGAGGCAACAATTGGTCTCTTCTCATCTGGAGCAGGGAAGAATGAAGAAAACCAAAGACACATGGAAACAATTAGTCCAAGGGAGTAGTGGACCATGCGAACCTCAGCTTACATGACCATGAGACCAGAAAAACTAGAGGGTGCACAACTACCACTGTCAAGCACTCAGAAAGGAATCAGTGCAGGAGATCCTAGGTAGAGTGGAAGAACAGTGTGAAACAAA
>NW_006921966.1:57933-59053 GCF_000298275.1 Orycteropus afer afer | reverse complement strand
ATACAGGTCAATATTTCTTATGAACTTAGAAAATAATAAAAATAGTGCCTAAGGTATTTGACTGCTAAAAAGAAGGCTGGCAGATGGAACTCCTCGGAAGGAAGACTGGGCAATCTACTTCCATAGAGACACCCCCTCGGAAACCCAAGGAGGGGTCACTATGAGTCAAATCAATTCGACAGCAATGAGAAATAAAATATTAGCAAAAAGGTATCCAACAACGGCTAAACATAATTTTATACAATGGCAAAGTTAGCCTTATCTCAAATATGCTTGATTAATATAGCATTTTGAAATCAATCAATGTAATCCACCATATGAGTGAAAGAAAAAAAAATCATATGACTATATCAATTGATGCAGAAAAGCACTGACAATTTCCAACACTGATTCATGATAAAAAAAATTTTCAGCATGTTATAATTAGACAAGAATTAAGACAACCTGATAGAGAGCATTTTTATCCATTTATCTTTGCTCTAATCTTTATTATTACCTTCCTTCTGGTAGTCTTTGGCTTAGTTTGCACTTATTTTTCACATTCCTCCACTTGTAAAGGTACATATAAATTTGAGATCTGTTTAAAAAAATCATCAAAACTCAATGAAATGTAAACATAATGCTTAATAGGAACAGTTACTCTATAAGTATATAGGGAGACCATTTTGATTATTGAAGAAAGCAAATGACTTGAAGACTCTACGTACCAAACCAAATCTACTGTTACACCTAGTGGATTTCAACTCGTAGCAACCCTATAGGACAAAGACCTGACTTACAGGGTTTCCAGGGAGCTCTGGTGTCATAGTACCTAATAAGGCATTTGACTAATAACCAGAAGGCTGGTGGGTGGTTCAAACCCACCAGCCACTCTGGGCAATCTACTTCCATAGAGACACTGCCTGGGAAACCCAAGCAGGGGTTTCCATGAGTCAAATCAATGTGAAAACAGTGAGAAATAAAATATTAACACAAAGAAATCCAACAATGACTACGAGTAGGACCAGACTCCAAGGCAGTGAGTTTCCTTTTGTCACTTGGGAAGTAGATAGAAGATTAGCTACTGGCTAAGGAGCTCTGGTAGCATAGTGGCTAAGACACTTGCCTGCTAACCAGACGG
>NW_006921966.1:56862-57513 GCF_000298275.1 Orycteropus afer afer | reverse complement strand
CTAGAGGGTGCACAACTACCACTGTCAAGCACTCAGAAAGGAATCAGTGCAGGAGATCCTAGGTAGAGTGGAAGAACAGTGTGAAACAAAATTCAAAATCATAAAAAAAGGCCAGGCTTACAGTTATGATGGAGACTGGTGAAACCAACAAGACCATGGCCTCACCCTTCAGGCCTGAAATTGAACTTCCTCCCATGACTTCTAGTCAAACAACAGACAGGCATATCAGGTGAACCTAAATACTAGGAAGGTACAATCCTTAGAACAATCAACCATGGGAGATCAAAGGATAGTATTTGTAAAGGGAGATGGCTCAGAAGACAGGAATACGTAGGAAAGGAGTCAGGGAAAAGGTAATCACAGGGACGAAGTGGGAAGAGAACTGCTACATTATGGGGTTGCACTCAATGTCATGAAAAAAATGTGTGTAAACTGCTGTATGGAAAATGAATTTGCTCTGTAAACTTTCACCCAAATCATAAATCTGAAAAAAAAATTTACAAATAAAGCAGCATCTTTGCTGTATTTATCACTATTCTAGATTGCCCATATCATAATAACCGCACTATCATCCTGTATGCTATACTGCATTTCCAACACAGTGCATGTTGTGCTATGCATTATCCCACTTTTCTCATGCACATTTAATTT
>NW_006921966.1:54844-56762 GCF_000298275.1 Orycteropus afer afer | reverse complement strand
CGCTATGAGTCGGGGCCGACTCGATGGCACATAACAACAACAACAACAATCTTAACATTAGGAGTTCTGGTAGTGTAGTGCCTAAGGTATTTGACTGCTAACCAAAGGGCTGGTGGTCCAAACCCACAAACCACTCCTCAGAAGGAAGGTTGGGCAATCTACTTCTGTAGTGATATTGCCTCAGAAACCCAAGGAGGGGTCACTATGAGTCCAGTCTGACACAACAGCACATAACCATCTTAACATCATGGATTCCCCTTTCACAGAAATAAAGGGATATGAATTCACAAGACAATCTCCGCCCTCCACCCATCCTTATCTTCTGTGATTCAAATTCACAAGCCTGGTTTTCAACAGGAAAAGGAAGGTGTTGCAACTTCAGGTGAAAGAAAAGCTGCTGGTGGATTAATTTTTTTTTTTTTTAAGGAACTACTTTAAAGTAAATATCAGCAGGAAGATCAAGCAGTGAGTTTTTTTGGGGGGAGGAGGGGGTTAAAGTCAATAGGGAGCTCCAGTGGTATAGCGCCCAAGGCATTTGACTGCTAACCAGAAGGCTGGCAGTTCAAACCCACCAGTCACTCCTCAAAATAAGATTGGGCAATCTGTTTCCCTCAGAAGCCCAAGGAGGGATTGCTATGAGTCCACTCTACTGGATGGCAGTTTTTTTTTTTTTTGGTTGAAAGTGAATGCATGATTTTTTTGTGTAAGAAAATACAAAAACAAAAAAACAAGATATCTGCCATCAATTTCTCTCTTTTACATCTTTCTTGTATTTTATTTAGATGTTTACTACTGTAAGTTTTCCACTGAGCACTGCCTTCACTGCATCTTATAAGTTACAAGTCTAAGGATTTTCTGATTTCTCTCCTGATTGTATAAAATGTGTTTTTAACTTTCAGATATTTGTGTATTTTTCAATTTCCCTTGTGTTATTAATTTTTACTTATACTGAATTTTGGTTGAAGATATTATGTACACTTTCAATTTTTTTAAATTTATTGAGATTTGTTCTTATGACCTACCATATTGTCTATCATGGAAAATGACCCATGTGCACCAGAGAAGAATGTGTAGTTTTCTTACGTTGAGTGGAGTCTTCTATATATGCCTGTTAGGTCTAGTTGGTTTAAACTGTTAAATCAATCCTCTATTTCCTTACTGATCAACTGTCCACATATTGCATCCAAATTAAATGTGGCATAATGAAGTCTCTGAACATTATTGTAGAAATGTTTATCTCACTTCAATTCTGTCAGTGTTTGCTTCAATTATTTTGGGGCTCAGGTGGTGAGTGCATATCTATTTATAATCATTACATCTTCTTGTAAATTGACCCTTTTATCATTATATAATGCTCTTACAACAGATTTTGGCTTATAAAGTCTGTTTGTCTAATAACTGTATAGCCACACCAACTCTCTCTTGGATAGTATTTGCATGAATAATTTTTTTATCTCATCCCTTCACTTTGAAGCTACTTGTGTCTTTGGGTTCTAAGATGTGACTCTTTTTTTGTGATTTGGGTTAAAGTTTACAGAGTAAATTCATTTTCCATACAACATTTCATACATATTTTGTCTCATGACACTGATTAGTCTGTTGGGACTCCCAGGATTAGGCCCGTGGGACACATTTGGGGCTGGGATAAGACTCACTCCCAAGGTCTGGCTCTCAGCACAACAGTAGTAAGACTTACATGCAGAATACCCAACCCAGGGTGATGCACCCACCTACTCTACAGAGATACAGTCCTTAGAGATATAGGCCATGGGGTACAGAGGGGCAGCACTCACATGGAGGGAAACGTAGACAGGCAGGAATGCATAGATAAGAAGGACACAAGCATGTGGGGGGGCACAGGGAAGGGAGAAAAGGAGAGTGGGTTACGAATGGGGATGGTTATTGGGGAGTAATGTCA
>NW_006921966.1:46996-48499 GCF_000298275.1 Orycteropus afer afer | reverse complement strand
TCTTTGCTTCGAGCCTATATCTATCTGACATCAGCAATTATATCCCTTGGTCCATGTCCCTTATGAATCTGGCTGGCACCTCTGGAAGTTCTCTGTCAATATATCGTTACAACCAATTTTGAATTGCCTTAAGTTAAGATTTTACTTGTATGCTATATTAATGATATTGTTCAATAATTTCCACATGCTGTGGGATCAACATTATTTGGAATGGATACAAATATGTATCTCTTCCAGTCAGTTGGCTAGGTAGCTGTCTTGGCATAACCGAGTGAGTGCCTCCAGTGGGGCATCTGTTGAAACATCTCAGTGGGTATTCCGTCAATTCCTGTAGACTTGTTCTTTGGCAATTCTTTCAGTGCAGCTTCAACTACTTCCTTCAATACCATTGGTTCTTGATGATATGCCACCTCCTGAAATGGATGAATATCTACCAGTTCTTTTTGGTACACTGACTCTGTATATTCCTTCCATCATCTTTGGGTGCTGCCTGCATCATTCCATATTTTGCGATAGAATCTTTCAATATTACAACTCGAGACTTAAATTTTTTCCTCCATTCTTTCAGCTTGAGATGTGCTGAATGTGTTCTTCCCTTCTGATTTTCTAACTCCACATCTTAGCACATTTCATTATAGTAACTGGCTTTGTCTGCTCAAACTGCTCTTTGAAATCTTCTGTTCAGCTCTTTTACCTTGCCATTTCTTCCATTTCTTGACATTTCCTCATGGATGATGTTCTTAATGTCATCCCATAATTTTGCTGGTTTTTGGTCATTACTTTTCAACTCATCGAATCTATTCTTTAGATGGTCCTTACTTGTTTTAATTGTCTTCAACTTCAAGTTGATGAAAACAACCTAAATGCCCATCAAAGGTGGAATGGTTGACCAAACTATAGTACATACATACAATAGAGTACTATGCAACCCTAAAGAATAATGTAGAATCTGAAAAATACCATATAATGTGTACAGATTTGGAGCACATTATACCGAGTGAAATAAGTCAATCACAGAAGGACAAATATTGAATTAGTACTGTATTGTCAAAAGTCAAGGAAAAGTTTATACAAAGAAGGAAACTTTGTTGCTTACCAGGGATGAGAGGGGAAGACACGGAAAATTTCTAAATATAATGAAAAAATATATATACACAGAAATAGAAACCAAAGATTATTACTGGTTATCAGGGGTATGAGGGAAGGGGAAAGGGGAAGGTTTTGTTTGTAGGGCATTGAGTCTATGGTAATAGTTGGTGGGACATTATGCTAAAGGGTAGCAATAATGGTGGCACAACATGAAAAATGTAATCAGTGTCCCTGGGTTGTAAATATGGAAGTTGTTGGTGATTGTCTTGATGTATATTTTTACACCACAATAAAAGTTATATATACACACACACATATAAATAATATATAAAACCACCAAACTCACTGCCATAGAGTCAATTCAGACTCATAGCAACCCTCGTTAGGTTTCCAAGGCAGTAAATCTTTACAGAA
>NW_006921966.1:43007-46249 GCF_000298275.1 Orycteropus afer afer | reverse complement strand
ATTAATTACTAAGGGGGTAAGTACTACAATTGAAAAGTTGAGATGGTCAGGATGCATTAAAAAGCTACAGCCAGGACTTCCAGTAAGATGGAGGAATAGGCAGACAAGCTACACAGACCCTTTTCAACAAAGAAAAGAAAAACCAATTGACAGAGATATAGAAGACAATCCTGGAGGCCTGAGCTTTGAAAGGAAGTATACAGAAGTGGATTAGGCACAAAGTAGTGGAAAAACCTGAACGAAAACAGTGAGTATGGAGACAGTCAGAGCAGTGAACTGTCAGCTCCCCTGATGGGACCAACAGCCTGAATATTTCCAAGTGGTGTTGGGACCTGAGAATTGACCTAAAGATCAGCCTTGGTAACCAAGGGCTACAGGGACAACTGCTCTGGTGGCCTATAACTAGGAAAGGAAATGGCAAGGAGGGAGATGACCTGAGCTGTGGACTTTCCACTCAATGGAGGGGGAAGCCATTTTGAATGTTTACAAGCAGAGGCCATTTTGGATATTTAAAGTGATCAAGAGGGCAGCCATTTTGAATCTTCACAAGTGGTGCCCATTCTGGATTTCAAAGTGATGGCATTCTCATTAGGATTCCAGGGACCTAAGAATAGGCTTGTTTGCCAAGGACGGTAGGGACATATGGGAGGCTGACAATGGGAAAGGAGACAGGTTGTGACTGACTGTCTAAGTGCTGCCAACTAGCAAAGAGAGGAGCACAGCACAGTACCCTGCTTATCTAGAAAACATACAACAAAGCAAATGAAAACAAAAATCGTGGGCAAGTCACTCCCACATACAATCACCAATTAAATATAAACACAAAAAATGTCACAATGCCTCGGAGACAACCGAGAATCACAGTGCACACAAACAAGCGAGACAAAGCAGGAGAAACAAGGGACCAAAATACAGACCCAAAACACATCCCTGAGGAAATGAAGCAATGGAAATTTGTGATAAGGAATTCAAAAGAATTATATTTAGGTATCTTCAACAAATTGAGAGACAGATCAAGAAAAACACTGACAAAATTGAGGAAAACAGAGAAAACACTAGAACAATTTCAAAAGACAATACAAGAACAAAATAACTAAATAAATGAAAAATTTTAAGTAATGCAAAATCTACAGACAGAATTTCAGAAGATTAACACTAACTTTTTCAGAAATAGATAAGACATTGAATGGGCAAAGGAGTAGAAATCAATCAATGAAAGACACAATTAGTGAGTCTGAACACAGATACCTCAATACTTCTTTATAAAGTGATCAGTCAGAAAAAAAGAGCAAAACAAAATGAAGAAAGCTGAAGGTTCATGTGGGATACCATCAAAAGGAATAACCTACATGTAATTGGAATCCCAGAACAGGAAGAGACAAATAAAACCACAGAAAAAATTGTCGAAGATTTGGTGGAAGAGAATTATCCTGGCATGATGAAAAATGAGAATATATCCATTCAAGAAGTCCGATGAACCCCAAACGGGATAGACCCTAAAAGAAAATCACCAAGACATATCATCATCAAACTCATCAAAACCAAAGACAAAGAAAGAATCCTGAAAGGAGCATGGGAAAAATGAAAAGTTACCTACAAGGGAACACCAACCAGACTAAGCTCCGATTTCTCAGCAGAAACCATGCAAGCGAGAAGACAATGGGATGGTAAATATAAAACCCTGAAAGGGAAAAATATCCAACCAAGAATTATGTACCCAGCAAAAAAAAAATACTGTACTCAGAGGTACAGTATTCACATAAGGAAAAGCTGGACAGACTGCAGTACATAGTTAAAAGGGGACAGGAAGGGGTAGACACAGGGATGAGAGAGAAAGAGAGTTTGTTATGGTTGGGGATAGTAATCGAGGCATGAAATCAAAAGTACATGCACTCCTGAATGTAAAACAAAGTTTGCTCTCTAAATGTGCACCCAAAGCACAATGAAATTTTTAAAAAATGTATCTTTATGGAAGCAGACTGTCCAATCATTCAAACCACTGACTTTCTCCTTAGCAGAAAAATGCCTTAATCACTACAACACGAGAGCAACTTACTAAAAGAAAAGATGAAAAAAATTGAATTTTTTTAACTCAACTTCTGCAGCATGAAATGGACCAAACATCATATCAAGAGTCAATGCACACAATGGAATACTATGCCACCTTAAAGAACAATGAGAGATATGTGAATCATCTCACAATGTGGATGAGCCTGGAGGACATTTTGTTGAGTGAAAAAAGTCAATTGCAAAAGGACAAGCACTGTATGAACTCATTATTGTAAAAAGACAGAGAAGGGTTTGCTTGGGAAAGGGAACTCACCTAGTAGGTTACCAGGGTAGGGAGGGAAGGGCAGGGATTAATTTTAGGCTAGTTGGGGCCTACATGCTCACATGGGTTGGGAGGAGGAATATATGGGAAGGATGTATGACCACCATAATAACATTAGGAAATGAGAGGACACTGAATTAAATACATAAGAGATAGATGACAGATGCTAATACAACACTAGGCTATACAGATAAACACAGAAACACCTGAGATGATCAGACGGGGGTCAGTGAACAAGGATAGACTTAGCTGAGGCTAATCTTGCAAAGACACCAGTGATACAAAATACCCGCACTCTTTACAGAAACAATAGAAGACAGACACAGAGTAATCCCTCACAGACATCCAGACACTATGGGAGAGAGATCCAATAGATCCACTGCCTCAGGACCATAGTACTGGGGGACACCAGACTCAATTGGCACAAGAAAATACATAAAAGTGTTGCTCCACATCCTACATTGGTGAGTAGCTACTGGGGTCTTAAATGCTTTCAAGCAGCCATCTAAGATGCAGCCAATGGTCTCCTAGCATCAGAAGTGAAAAAGAACGAAAACAAAAAAGGGGGGGCATTTAGAAGCCATTAGCCCTAGGACACGATGGCCCTCGAGACCAGAAGAACTACACAGTGCCCGGCTACCAATGCCAACCACTCGGGAAAGCATCAAATCTGAAGATCCTGGATAGAGTGGGAGGGAAAACGTGGAACCAAATCCAAAAACTTAATAATGACCAGAATTACGGTCAGATGAAATCTGGTGAGACTCCCAATACTATGGCCCTGGAATACATTCTGTGCCTGGAATAAAACACATCCCCAGGGGCAGGCTCTCAGCCCAAGAGTTAACAAGATGTACACACAGACCACTCAACCGAGGATGATGCACCCACATACCCTATGGTAATACAT
>NW_006921966.1:40332-42806 GCF_000298275.1 Orycteropus afer afer | reverse complement strand
AATAAAAAAATTTCTTATGAACTTAGAAAATAACTTAATAAAAGTACTGCCTAAGGCATTTGACTGCTAACAAGAAGGCTGGCGGATGGAAACTACCAGACACTCCTCGGAAGGAAGACTGGGTAATCTCCTTCCATAAGATACCTCCTTGGAAACCAAAGGAGGTGTTATTATGAGTTAAATCAATTAGACAGCAATGGGAAATTAAATATTAGCAAAAAGAAATCCAACAATGGATAAAAATAATTTTATAACATGGCCACGTTAACCTTATCTCAAATATGCCTGATAAATGTAGTATTTTGGAATCAATTAATGTAATCCACCATATGAGTGAAACAAAAAAAAGGTCATATGTCTATATCAATTGATGCAGAAAAGGCATTTGATAAAATCCAACACCGATTTATGATATTAAAATTTTCAACATGTTATAATTAGACAAGAATTAAGACAACGTGATACAGAGTGTTTTTCTCAATTCATTTAACTCTGCTCTAATCTTTATTATTACCTTCCTTCTGGTAGTGTTTGGCTTAGTTTGTACTTCTTCTTCACGTTCCTCCACTTGTAAAGTTAGGTAGAAATTTGAGATCTGTTTAAAAGAAATCATCAAAACTCACTGAAAGTTGAACATAATGCTTATTAATTTATTATTATTATGCTTATTATTCTATAAGTATATAGGGAGACCATTTTGATTACTGGAAAAGCAAATGACTTGAAGACCCTAGGTACCAAACCAAACCTACTGCTATACCTAGTGGATTTCAACTCATAGCAACCCTATAGGATAAAGAAGAACTGCCTTATAGGGTTTCCAAGGCTGTAAATCCTTAAGGAAGCCAACTGACTCATCTTTCTCCTGCATAGTGGTTGGTGGGTTTGACATAATGACCTTTGTGTTAGCATCTGAATGCCTTAACTACTGCAAAATCAGAACTCTTTGAAGCTAGGTACAATGGGGTGTATAAAGAGATCTAACTCATAGAGACCCCTCCTCCACTCCTTGAGCTTCTGAGGAGCTCTGGTGGCATAGTGCTTTAGGCATCTGACTGCTAACTAGAAGGCTGGCGGTTCAAACCCAACAGTCACTCCTTGGAAGAAAGCTTCGGCAATCTACTTCCACAGTGATACTACCTCTGAAACCCATGGAAGTGTCACAATGAGTCAAATCAATTTGAGAACAGTGAGAAATAAAATATTAGCACAAAGAAATCCAACAATGACTATGAGTCGGACTGGACTCCATGGCAGTGAGTTTGGTTTTATCACTATGAGCGCAGATAGAAGATTAGCTACTGGCTCACGTTAACATTATCATTCCTCTTTCACAGAAATAAAGGGATATGAATTCACATGACAGTATCTTCCCTCCATCCATCCACATATTTTGAGATTCAAATTCAGCAAGCCTGGCTTTCAACAGGAAAAGGAAGGCTTTGCCATCTCAGGTGAAAGAAAAGCTGCTGGTGGATTAATTTTATTTGTTGTTGTTGTTGTTACGTGCCCTTGAGTTAGACTCCACTCGTAGTGAACCCTCCCTAGGTTTCCAAGGTGTTATCACTATGGAAGTAGATTGCCCAACCTTCCTTCCAAGGAATAGCAGGTGTGTTTGAACCAGTAGCCTTCTGGTTAGCAGTCAAGTTCCTTAGTCACTACGCTACCAGAGCTCCCTAATTTTATTTAGGAACTAATTTAAAGTGAATATCAGAAGGAAGATTGGGTAGTGAGTTTTTTTTTTTTTTTTTGGTTTTAAAGTGAATAGGGACCTCTGGTAGTATAGTGCCTAAGGCATTTGACTAATAACTAGAAGGCTGGGGTTTAATCCCACCAGCCACTCCTCAAAAGAAGATTGGGCAATCTACTTCCCTAGAGATACTGCCTCAGAAACCCAAGGAGGGACTGTTATGAGTCCAAGCAACTGGAAGGTAGTGAGTTGTTGTTGTTGTTTGGCTTAAAGTGAATATATGATTTTTTGGCATAAGAAAACCCAAAAATCAAAGCAAGAAATCTGCTATCAGAGAATTACAATAAGATGGCAGAATAGGCAGAAAGACTGCACAGACCCTCTTCAACAAAGGGGAACCAATTAACACAGACACAGAAAATAATTATGGACCCCTGAGCCTTCAAGGGAAAGATACAGAAGTGGACTAAACTCCAACTGAGAAGAATTTGCATAAAAAAAGGAGACATACATAGCTGCGGTCTGGCAGCAATCCTGATGGCACAGACTACTTGGATATTGCCGAGTTGTGGTAGGACCTAAGAATTAACCTAAAAATCAGCCCGGCTAGCCAAGGACTGCAGGGAGGACTGCTCTGGTGCCTGGGGAACAAAAGGCAAAGCAGTGAAGAGAAAGGTGGGCTAAGCTGTGGACTTTTGCCTGTCCAGAGGGTACAGACATTTTGAATGTTTACAAGCAGCTTGACCATTTTTCATATTTAAAGTGACAGTGTTCTCCCAGATTC
>NW_006921966.1:38601-39757 GCF_000298275.1 Orycteropus afer afer | reverse complement strand
CTATGAGCCGGAAACGACTCGACAGCACTTAACAACAACAACAACAATTGTTGAACGGAGGTGTGGCCAACCCTCACTCCCAATGACCTTCTAGCATGGCAGGAATTCCTTCCCAGTCTATGTGCTTGGACGGAGCCTGGGTGCCCTGCCCCACCCTCCTGAGATTTTTGTATTTTTTTAGTTTGTTTGTTTTTGGCTGTTTTAAAACTACTAAAACTATTATTACTTTTGTCCTTTTTATTATCATTCTTTGTTCTTCCCTTCCCAGGTTCTAGTTTTCAGGTTTTCTTCTTTTCCCTGTTCCTGGTTCCATTTTTTTTTTTTCTTTTCTTTCTTGTGGGTAACCCTGTTCCTTGTTTTTCTTTTTACGTTTTTCCCATTTTTTTCTTCATTATTTTCTTTCTCTACTTTTTTCTGTTATTGCACTCTCCCCTAGGTATTGCAGTGCTTTTTCTTTGTTTTGTTTTGTTTCCCTTTTTTCTTTTTTGGTTACTCTTCTTGTGTGATTACATGGTATGTTTTTTGTCCATTTGCTTTTACTTTTTTGATGGTTATTCAATTGTTATTTTTGTCCAATGTATTGGGAGACAGCAGCAGTCCCCATATGACACAACTACACCCACACCACTTGCAGCTTCACTTACTGAGAGTCACAACCACCTTCTCCACCAAGAAGAGCCTGAGTCATCCTTAGCTGCTTTTATATAGTTAACAGAAATATAAATACAACAATGTCACAATGTCTCGGAGAAAGCAGACCACACAAATAATTGATAAAGTGGTAGAAACAAGGGAGCAGGATTCAGATCCAGAATACATCCCTGAGAAAGAAGCAGAATTGGAATTCCCTCATAAGGAATTCAAAAGAATTATATTTAGGTATGTTCAAAAGATTGAGAGACAGATCAAGGAAAACACAGACAAATACCAAGAAGAATTGAGGATGAAAATACAAGAACAAAGTGACAAAATAAATGAAAAATTAGAAATTATTCTAAACTTACAGATAGAAATCTAGAAGATTAATACTAAATTGTCAGAAATAGATAACACTTGAAAGGGCAAAGGAATAGAATTGATGGAATGGAAGAAAGAATTAATGAGACTGAAGACAAATACCTGAATACTTCTTTGGAAAGGGATCAATCAGAAAAAA
>NW_006921966.1:36349-37015 GCF_000298275.1 Orycteropus afer afer | reverse complement strand
CATAACAAAATGACAGCAACAAATTCAAACTTATCAATAATTACCCTGAATGTTAATGGATTAAATGCACCACTCAAGAGATGGAGAGCTGCAGACTGGATAAGAAAACAAAATCCATTAATATGCTGCCTACAAGAGACACACCTTAGAGACAGAGACAAAAACACATTAAAAATCAAAGCTTGAAAAAAGATATATTAAGCAAATGGCAAACCATAAAAGAGTAGGAGTAGCAATATTAATTTCTGATCAAATTGACTTTAAGACAAAAACCACCATATGAGACAAGGAAGGACATTATATAATGATTAAAGGATCAATTGAACAAGAAGATATAACCATAATAAATATCTATGGACCCAACAAAAGAGCCCCAAAATATGTAAATCAGACTTTAAAAGAGTTGAAAAGGCAAAGAGATGACTCCACAGTCATAGTGAGAAACATTAATACACTACTTTCAATGAAAGATAGAACTGGCAGAAACTCAACAAAGATGCAGAAGAGTTAAAAAATATAATCCACCAACTTGACATTATAGACAGCTACAGAGCACTTCACCCAACACTATCACAATATACATTCTTTTCCAGTGCACATGGAACATTTTCCATGACAGACCATATGTTAGGCCATAAAGCAAGCCTTCATAAATTTAAAAACATT
>NW_006921966.1:25276-25967 GCF_000298275.1 Orycteropus afer afer | reverse complement strand
ATACTATGAAGAACTGTACTCCAACAAATTTGGAAAATCTGGAAGAAATGGACAGATTTCTAGAAACACACCACTTACTTAAATTAACACAGACTGATGTGGAAAAGTTGAACAGATCCATAACAAAGGAAGAAATTGAACAGGTAATTGAAAAATTACCAACAAAAAAATACTCCTGGCCCAGATGGTTTCAATGAAGAATTCTACCAAACATTCAGAGAAGAACTGACAACAATTCTACTCAAACTATTTCAAAGCATAGAAAAGGATGGAATCCTCCCTAACTCATTTTATGAAGCAAGTGTAACCTTGATATCAAAACCAGGCAGAGACATCACTCAAAAAGAAAACTACAGATCAATATCCCTCATGAATATAGATGCAAAAATCTTCAACAAAATCCTAGCAAATAAACTCCAATATTGTATCTAGAAAATCATTCATCATGACCAAGTGGGGTTCATATCAGGTATGCAAGGATAGTTCAACATTAGAAAAAAAATCAATGTCATCCACCACCTAAATAAAACAAAGGAAAAGAACCACATGATCATATCAGTTGATGCAGAAAAGGCATTTGATAAAATCCAACACTGATTCTTGATCAAAACTCCCAGCAAAATAGGAATAGAAGGGACATTCCTCAACATAATAAAGGGCATCTATGCAAAACCAACAGCCAACATTATTC
>NW_006921966.1:22801-24221 GCF_000298275.1 Orycteropus afer afer | reverse complement strand
CAACACCTCAATAACAAAAAGAGAAATAATCCAATCAAAAAATGGGCAGAAGACATGAATACACACTTCACCAAGGAGGATATTCAGGCGGCCAACAAACATATGAAGAAATATGCATGATCTTTAGCCATTAGAGAGATGCAAATCAAAATAACAATGAGATACCATCTTTCCCCAGCACTAGCAGCAAAGTTCAACAGGACAGAAAATAACAAATGCTGGCGAGAATGCAGAGATTGGGACTCTCATACACTGCTGGTGGGACTGTGAAATGATACAATCACTGTGGAAAGCAGTATGGCGATTCCTTAAAAAGTTGGAAATAGAAATACCATTTGACCCAGACATTCCATTACTAGGCATATATTCTAAAGAAGTGAGGGCCATGACAAGAACAAACATATGCACACCCGTGTACATCACAGCACTATTTACAAGAGCCAAAAGATGGAAACAACCTAGGTGTCTATCAACTGAGGAATGAATAACCAAACTATGGCACATACATACAATGGGATACTATGCAACCCTAAAGAATAAGGTAGAATCTGCAAAACACTGCATAATATGGATAAACTTGGAAGACATTATGCTGAGTGAAATAAGACAATCACAGAAGGACAAATACTGTATTAGTCCGTCATTGTAAAAGTCAAGGAACAATTTATATATGGAAGGAAATTTTCCTTATTGGTTACCAGGAGTGGGAGGGGAGGGGAAGGAACACTTTTGATAGGTAGAGGTAAGTATTGATTTGGATGAAGTGAAGGGCAATGTACCAAATGTGAGTGATCAACATAGTGCCACTGAGGAAGCAGAAGACATAGACAGGTACATGGGAGGTGCAGAAAACAAAGATGAATCCTTTTACACATACAGTACTGCATTGTCAGTAAAGGAAAACACAGGTATACAGGTGGATAGATGGGTGGACAGGCTAAATTATTAGATATGTCTGTGCAGCAGGGTGTGTACCCAAGACCATGTATAGGATTATCAAACAATGGTTCTACAAGTGTATCTGTATGTTCTGTAAGAATTCCCAGGGGTATAGTAGAGCTGACAAGGGGCAAGGTTGTAGTCACTGTTTGGTCACAGCCAGCTACCAAGTGGGATCTAGTAGTTGAACCTGTGGGTTCAGGACAATAGTCGCAGGGGACATGAAGCTCAATTGGCATAACATACTACACAAAATATTGTTCTACATCCTAAGGTGTGTGTGTGTGGGGAAGATATCTGCTATCAATTTCTCTTTTTGACATATTTTTCTTCTTTTTTAATGTAGATGTTTACTACTATAAGTTTTCCACTGAGCACTGCCTTCACTGTGTTTTGCAGATTCTACATTATTCTTTAGCGTTGCATAGTATTCCATTGTGTGAATGTACCAAAGTTTGGTTATCCATTCCTCAGTTGTTGG
>NW_006921966.1:15404-16513 GCF_000298275.1 Orycteropus afer afer | reverse complement strand
CCACCTTGCCCCGCCTCTCCTGCTTCATATATTTTGAGGCTCAGATGTTGAGTGCATATCAATGTAAAATCATTACACCTTCTTGTGAATTGACCTCTTTATCATTATATAATGTTGTTGTTGTTCTTGTTATGTGCCATCGAGTCGGCCCGACTCATAGTGACCCCTCCTTGGGTTTCTGAGGCAGTATCACTACAGAAGTAGGACTGCCCAACCTTCCTTCCGAGGGTGGCTGGTGGGTTTGAACCACCAGCCTTCTGGTTAGCAGTCAAGTGCTTTAGCCACTATGCTACCAGAGCTCTTCTTAATCTCTTACAACAGATTTTGGCTTAAAGTCTGTTTGTCTAATAACTGTATAGCCATACCAACTCTCTCTTGGTTACTATTTGCCTGGATATTTCTTTTCTCATCCTTTCACTTTGAAGCTGCTTGTGTCTTTGGGTTCTAAGATGTCTCTCTTTTTTGTGATTTGGGTGAAACTTTATACAGAGTAAATTCATTTTCTTTATTTTTATTCATTTTATTGAAATATAATTTATGTATAGTGAAATACACAAAACTAAAGTGATATGGGTCAATGTATTTTTTTTTTTTTGCATTATTCCCTCCCCTACCCTCCCACCCCTGGCAACCAAGAAAGAAAATTTCCCTCCATATATAAACCTTTCCTTGACCCTCCACAACAACTAACTAATACTATATTTGTCCTTCTGTTATTGACTTATTCCACTCAGTATAATGTCCTCCAAGTTCATCCATATTATGCAGTGTTTTGCAGACTCTACATTATTCTTTAGTGCTGCATAGAATTCCAGTATATGTATATACCATAGTTTGGTCACCCACTCTTCCACTGATAGGCATGTAGGTTGTTTCCATCCTTTTGCTATTGTAAATAGTGCTGTGATGAACATGAGCCTGCATGTATCTGTTCCTATCCTGGCTCTCAACTCTCTAGGACATATATATACCTAGTATTGGGATTGCTGGGTCAAATGGTATCTCCAATTCCAACTTTCTAAGGAATCACCATATTGCTTTCCACAGTGGTTGTGTCACTTCACAGTCACACAAGCAGTGTATGAGAGTCCCAATGTCTCCACATCCCC
>NW_006921966.1:14198-15304 GCF_000298275.1 Orycteropus afer afer | reverse complement strand
GCCATCTTGCCGGAACTCCCCCTTCCATCATCTTTTGATGCTTCCTGCATCATTCAATATTTTGCCCATAGGATCTTTCAGTAATACAACTTGAAGCTTAAATTCTTTCCTCACTTCTTTCAGTTTGAGAAATGCTGAGCATGTTGTTCCATTTTGGTTTGCTAACTCCAAGTCTTAGCACATTTCATTATAGTAATTGGCTTTGTCTGCTCGAGCTGTTCTTTGAAATCTTCTGTTCAGCTCTTTTATCTTGTCATTTCTTCCATTTCTTGCCATTTATTTCCTCATGGATGATGTTCTTGATGTCATCCCATAATTGTTCTGGTTTTTGGTCATTGCTTTTCAATGCACTGAATCTATTCCTTAGTTGGTCCCAACTTGTTTTAATTGTCTTCAAATTCAAGTTGATGAAAACACTCTAAATGCCCATCAAAGGAGGAATGACCAAACTATAGTACATGCACACAAGAGAGTACTATGTAACCCTAAAGAATAATGTAGAATCTGGAAAATACCACATAATGTGGATGGACTTGGAGCACATTATGCTGAGTGAAATAAGTCAATCACAGAAGGACAAATATTGTATTAGTATTGTATTGTCAAAAATAAAGGAAAGGTTTATACAAAGAAGGAACATTTATTTGTTCCTTACCATGGATGAGAGGGGAAGACACGGAAAATTTCTGAATAGGTTGAAAAAGTATATATATACAGATATAGAATCCAAAGATTATTACTGGTTGTCAGGGGTAGGAGGGAGGTGGTAAGGGGAAACATTTGTTTGGAGAGCATTGAGTTTATGCTAATACTTGGTGGGATATTATGCTAAAGGGTAGCAATAATGATGGCACAACACAAAAAAATGTAATCAGTGTCCCTGGGCTGTAATTGTGGAATTTGTTGGTGATTGTCTTGATGTCTATGTTTTCACCACAATAAAAGTTATATACATACACACACATGTAAATAATATATAAAGCCACCAAACTCACTGCCATAGAGTCAATTCAGACTCATAGCAACCCACTGGGTTTCCAAGGTGGTAAATCTTTACAGAAATATATTGCTCTATCTTTTTCCAAGGAGCAGCTGGTGGGTTTGAA
>NW_006921966.1:10055-13923 GCF_000298275.1 Orycteropus afer afer | reverse complement strand
AGAGGACGCACAAAAGTGGGGTTAAAGAGAATTTTTATTCTGGGCTTCTGGGTGAGGTTTACAGGTCCCCGAGAGGGGCCCAGGCAAGGTTCACGGGTCCCTGAGAGGGGCCCGAGAAGTCGTGCCAACCCGCTGGGGAGGGGAGGGTTTATAGTCTTGTGGAGGACCTAAGTGGGGACACCGAGAAAAAGGTGGGGTCTAATTAACTGCTAGCAGGGATCAGCACTTCATTAGCATGAGGGGTTTTCAAAGAGGAAGTTCATTAGCATAAGGGACTTTCCAGTCTGGGCAGATTTTGCTACATCAGCAGTCCTTCAGTTTTGTGTTTTGTGCCTCAGGCCTAACATTCCAACTTTTTTTAATGGTTAATGGGGGATGTTATCAGTGATCTTATCATCTTAGCTTCTTCCTGCTGAATGGGGTCAGAGAAGGGGTTTTTATAGGTTGGAGTTAGAAGGGTCTAGGTGGTCAGTTGGTAACCTAACTGGGTGTAAGGATGTAAGAGTAATTGAATTACTGTGACTCGAGACATTTCTTCAAGTTGGTTTTGAGAAACCTGAGGAGGAAGAAGATGGTAATTAGTATAAATGGGTTTATGAGGGGAAGTAGTCAGGCGGTTAATGGAGACTGAAACCACGCAAATGGGGAGTTGTTGATTTGGTTTTTTTCTGCATAGGTCTTTACTCAGATGGTTTAAGGTGTTAATATATTTTTTTTCTATGAGGCTAGATTTGTTGATGTAGTAGTAATACTTATTTCCAAGGAAGAGGTATGTTCTTTTTTTGGCTGTTAGCAGGTCAAGGGTTTGTTGGTTCGGTAAAGTAATTTGAGCTAGAGAGCTTAGTTGGTGTTGCAGGGCAGTTAGAGAGTCTGCTGTGGTTTCTCCTAGGAGCTATAACTGCTTTTCTAGTTCTCGTGTTGACGTGATACTGTGTCCTAACAGCCAGGGGGGTGGAGGTTAGAGAAAGATTAATTATGATAGGAAGGAAGGCTGCTTTTTTTTTTTTTTTCTGGGTTAGTGTTGTAGAAAAGATAAAGAATTCAGTTTCCGTGTAGAGTATAAGTTGAGGAATGATAGTTACTGGGAGGTATGGAATTTTTGTGGAAGAATTTATGCAATGAGTTATTGTACTATTACACTAAAAGAAGGTATGGTTATTGTTAGGATGTATGGTACTATTTATAGGTAAATAGTGTGAACAATTAAGACTAGAATTGGGGAGGAAGTATACAGGTGGTAAAGAGGAATTAATGAGGGTAATAGGAAGTGTAGGTTGTGTTGTCTTTGGAAGGAGGTGAAGGATGAAAAAGAAGTAACGGTTATGGGAAGAGCGGTTAATAAGGGTCGAATTAGGGAAGTATATAAGAAACAATGGGAGATATTGGTTATACTATTTTTTTTTTTTTGTACGAAGTGGAGCCAGGAAAAGGAAGGGGTCGGCATGTGTTTCTGAGGGTCTGTGGATAGAACTTGTTGTAATATTTGTTCCGCTTGCACTGGTAGGATAGAGGTGTTATAAGGGGATTGAGTGGAGATTAAGAGTCTTTTAGATAAAAAAAAAAAACCCCGTATAAGAGGTTTCAGGCCGTGTCGGTGTGTGCGGGATAGGAAATTGGGGTTTGGACGGGAACTGTGTAGGGTTTTTTAAATGTACTATAATAAGAGGGTGATGAGAGGCAATGGATGGGGAAGACATATTATATATGTATGGATCAACAAAGTCAGGAGAAATGAGGAAAGTTGGTGTCTGTGGGGAGGATAGTAATCAGTGATAGTAGGAGAGAGGTAGAGTGGTCCTGAATCCAAGTTAAAGTGGTCTTAATCTTTATGAGGAAATCTCATCCCAAAAGGGGGGGTAGTACAAGTCGGTATAACAAGAAATGTATGTGAGAAGATTTTGTTATCTGTTAAGCAGGTGATAGGGTCTGTTGTGTGGGGGGGTTTGAGGGTTGCCCGTTAATTCCTATAATGGAGAATGAGGAAGGGCAACATGGTCCTGAGAAGGAGGGAAGTACAGAATAGGTAGCCTCCATATCAATCAGAAAGGAGATTGACTTACCCGCTACCTTGATAGTGACCATGGGCTCAGCGAGAGTGATCGGGGTTGTTGAGTCCAGACTCTTTCAGTCGTCAGTGGCCAGGCTCAAGATTGTCGACAGAGGGTTAGTGGATGGGGAGGATGGTCCTCTGTGTTTTGACACAGAGGGACAGTCACTCTTTCAATGTCCTTTTAAATCACATGCTGGACATGGGCCAGGGGGCTGTCAGGGCATGGCCGGTGGGGATTGAGGGCAGGATTTGGCCCAGTGCCCTTCCTTACTGCACCTGAAGCAGGGTCGGGGAGCCACCGTGGACGGAGGTCTTCTGTCACTATGTGCTGGCCTCAGGGCCGCTAACAAGGCATTGGCCTGTAAGGCGGCCTTCTGGCGGGTTCTGGATTTCCTATCTGCCTCTGCTTTTTTCGCTCGGGTGTTAAAGACTTTAAAGGCCATATTTACTAACTCTCTGATGGGAGTTTGGGGTCTCTCTTCAGCTTTCTTTAGTTTCTTTCTAATGTCAGGAGCTGATTGGGTTATGAAGTGAGTGGTTAGGACTGTAGCTTCCGCCAGAGAGAAGGGGTCCAGATGGGTAAACTGGGTGAGGGCTTTGGTTAATTGGTTCAGGAAAGTGGCCGGGTTTTCATTAGGAAGTTGGGTAATCTTTCGGAGCTTGTCAAAATTAATTGTTTTATGAGAGACAGCTTGTAGACCTGCCAGGAGGCATTGGAGCATTTTATCCCTGTGGGACCTCCCGATGCCTCTGGACTGGGTGTCTGGAGAGGAAAGGGTGGGAAAGGCAGAGGAGGAGGTGGTGTTTGGGGAGGTAGGTGAGACAGGATGACAGAGAGCCATAGGGGTAGGGGAAGGGAGGAAGGTGCTGCTTGAGGGGGAGGGGGTTGTGCTGCAGAGTAAGGGAGAGGTTTGAGGGGTGGGGAAAGGTTTTTAGGTGGGTCAGAGAAGGAAGAGAAAATCGTCGGAGTGGTTTCAGAGGGGGAGAGAGGCTTGGGTTTGTGAGGTTTGGGGTTTTCGCGAACGAGGAGGATTTGGGTGGTATTACATTTCGAACACAATGAGGGCCGGGAGTGCAAATAAAAGATGGATTGGACATAAGGGACTTCTGGCCATCTGCCTGTGTGTCAGCAAAAATTGTCTAAGTCTGTAAGGATATTAAAGTCAAAAGTCCCATGTTCTGGCCAGTGAGAGCCATTGTCTAGTAGGTACTGGTGCCATGCCATGGTGGAGTAAAAGAGGAGGTGTTTGGGGCAGATATCTTGGTCTAGTAGTAAGGTCTCAAGGTTTGTTAATAAACACCCCAGAGGGGTTACTGGATTGATATCGGAGTTTTGATTACCTGTTGGTTCTGAGTTTTTCAGATAGGGTTCCCGGAATCCAATGCCAGTGGGACTGTTTTATGTAGGTGGATGTCTCCGCCTGACGCTAGACAGTCGAAGGAGGAATGACCCTCAAGGGGGATAGGATGTCAGGCGTCCCCGAGCAACCAAACTCCCAGACTGTGAGGAGTTTCTGATGTGGTACCATGATTTTACCCTTGTGCCAGTGATGCAGAAAACTCCGGAACAAAACTCAGATCTTTGGGCATGTCAACCTTCCAAAAGTAATCACACTAGAGACATGTCCAGAGGCCAGTCAGATGCCTGGTTGCCCGCTCCCCTCTTGGGGATTTAAGTGAGTTTTTGGCTAAGGTGTCTCCATATAAACCCTGGAGAGGAGGGCAGAGCCACACTGTTACGCCCATCCGACTTCACACAGAAATCAACTGAGGGCCAACTCAGACTCCGTGACCAAGATCTTGGATCATCACAGAAAC
>NW_006921966.1:4819-9955 GCF_000298275.1 Orycteropus afer afer | reverse complement strand
GTGCTGCTTTCAGGATTCTTTCTTTGTCTTTGGTTTTGGTGAGTTTGATGATGATATGTTTTGGTGTTTTTCTTTTGTGGTCTTTCCTGTTTGGGGTTCGTTGGACATCCTGAATGGATATCTTCTTGTCTTCCATCATATTAGGGAAGTTCTCCTCCAACAAATCTTGGACAATTTTCTCAGTTATTTCATTTTTCTCTTCTGGAATTCCAATGACACATAGCTTATTCCTTTTGATGATATCCCCCATAACCTTAGGCTGTCTTCATTTTGTTTTGATCTTTTTCTGATAGATCCCTTTCTAAAGAAGTATTCAGGTATTAGTCTTCAATCTCATTAATTCTGTCTCCCATTGCATCGATTCTATTCCTTTGCCCTTTCAATCTTTATCTATTTCTGACATTTTAGTATTAACTTCTTTGGATTTCTCTCTGTAGATTTAGAATCATTTCTAATTTGTCCCTTATTTTTTCATTTTGTTCTTGTATTTTCTTCCAAAATTCTTCTAGGGTTTTGTCTGTGTTTTCCTTTGTCTGTCTCTCAATCCTTTAAAGATACCTAAATATAATTCTTTTGAATTCCTTATCAAGGAGCTCCAATCTTCCTCAGGGGTATTTTTTGGGTCTCTATCCTGGTCCCTTGTTTCTCCTGCTCTATTTTGCTTCTTTGTGTTGACTGTGATGCTCTGTTTTCTCTGAGGCATTGTGACATTTTTGTGTTTATATTATTTGGTGATTATATGCTGGAGTGACTTGCCCTCAATTTTTTGTTTTCTTTGTATGTTATCTATATAGGCAGAGTACTGTGCTGTGCTCCTCTATTCACTAGTTGACAGCACTTACACACTCACCACATGTCTCCTTTCCTCTGTCAGCCACTCGTAAATCCTTGCCAATCCTGACAAACAGAGCCTGTTCTTAGGTCCCTGGAATCCGAGTGAGAATGCCATGACTTTAAAATCCAAAATGGCTGACACTTGTAAACATTCAAAATAGCTGTGCCCTCAGTCACTTTAAATATCCAAAATGGCTGACACTTGTAAACATTCAAAATAGCTGTGCCCTCAGTCACTTTAAATATCCAAAATGGCTGCCACTTGTAAACATTCAAAACTGCTGCACCCTCGGTCACTTTAAATTTCTAAAATGGCTGCCACATGTAAACAATCAAAATGGCTGCACCCTCCGGACAGCAGAAAAGTCCACAGCTCAGTTTGTCTCCCTCCTTGCTGTTTCCCTTCCTAGTCATAGGCCACCAGAGCAGTTGTCCCTGCAGCCCTCAGTGACCGGGACTGATCTTTAGGTCAATTCTCAGGTCCCAACACCACTTGGAAATATTCAGGCTGTTGGTCTCGTCAGAGTAGCTGAAAGTCCGTGGCTCCAACCTTCTCTGTACTCAGTGTTTTTCCTCAGGTTTTTCCACTAGTTGGTGCCTAATCCACTTCTGTATACTTCCTTTCAAAGCTCAGGGTTCCAGGATTATCTTCTGTATCTCTGTCAACTGGTTTTTCTTTTCTTTGTTGAAGAAGGTCTGCATCGCTTGTCTGTCTATTCCTCCATCTTCAGTAAATTCATTTTCCATACAACATTTCATACATATTTTGTTTCATGACATTGATTAATCTGGTGGGACTTCCAAGACTAGGACCCAGGGATACACTTCGGGCCTGGGATAAGACTCACTCCCAAGGCTTGGCTCTCAGCCCCACAGTAGTAAGACTTACAAGCAGAACACCCAACCCAGGGCGATGCAACCACCTACTCTACGGAGATACAGCACTTGGAGATATCGGCCATGGGGCACAAGAGGGCCAGCATTCACATGAAGGGAAAGCTGAAAAGACAGGAATACATAGACAAGAAGGGCACAAGCATGGGGGGACCACAGGGAAGGGAGAGGAGGAGAGTGGGTTAGGTTGGGAATGGTAATTGGCGAGTGAAACCAAATGTACATGAACTGTTGGATGTAAAACAAATTCTGCTCTGTACATTTGCACCCAAAGCTTTTAACATTCCAGTCACTACTCGACAAAGTAGGGTGTGTTTTGTGTTGTATGTAAAGAGGAGGTGTTTTGTGTAGTATGTCATGCCAATTGAGCTTGATATCCCCTGCAACTATGGTCCTGAGCCCACAGGACCAACTACTTGCTACCTCTGGGTAGCTGGCTGTGCCCAAGAAATGACTACGACCTTTTCCATTGTCAGCCCTACTATACACCTGGAAATTCTTATAGAACAGAGCAATACACTATAGAAATATTGAGCGGGATCTTAAAAGCTTGCAAGCGGCATTCTAGATGCAATGATGGGTCTCTCTTTGTCCAGAGCAAACAATTAAGAAAATCAAAGATGCATGGAAAGAATTAATCCAAGGAACTAGTACACCATGTGATCCTTAGCCTATATGACTGAGACCAGAAGAACTAGATGGTACCCAGGTTCTACTGACAACCACTCAGAGGGGGATCTATGCAGGAGATTCTGGGTAGAGAGGGAGAACAATGTGGAACAAAACTGAAAATCATTTGAAAAAAAAAAGGGGGGACCAGGTTTGCTGGTCTGATAGAGCCTGGTGGAACCCCTGAGACTATGGCCCTTAGCTGCCCTTTAGGTCTTGAATTGAATCCATTCCTTTGGCTTCCAACCATACAAAACACAGGCATATGAACTGAACATTTCGATTAGTTAAATACACTCCTTGGAGAGATCAATCATGGGAGAATAGAATGGCTGTGTATGCACAGGGAGACTGCTTGTGGGGCAGGAGTACATGGAAGGGAAGGACACAGGGAAGAGGAAATTATGGGGAGAATGTGGAAAGAGAGCTGTTATATTGCAGGAAATTGCAGTCAATGTCATGAGATAAAGTGTATGTGAACTGCTGTATGTAAAATGAATTTGCTCTCTAAACTGTCACACAAATCACAATAAATATGTTTTTAAATATTAGCAAAAAAAATTAGCAAAGATATAAATGTGAAAACTATGATGGACTATGAAGCTCATCAATTAATAAACAGGGGCAAATATAGGGGCTCCAATTTATGGCATAAACAGATTATGAAGCATAGCCCAAAATGTATAAATAGCAAAAGATAAACTAGATGATTTGGACTTTCTGAAAATTAAATTCTTATGTGCATCCAAAGACTTCTCTAAAACACTAAAAGGAGAACTTACAAATTTACAAAAATATAAATCAACAAAATATCTGATGAGGGACTTTTTACTAAAATTTACAGAAAAATCTAACACCTCAACAACAAAAAGATAACAATACAATTAAAAAGCTGGCAGAAGATATGAACAATTCTCAAAAGAAGATATTCAGGTGGCCAACAAACACATAAAGAAACGTTCATGATCATTAACGCACTGCTGTCAAGTTGGATATGACTCATAGTGACCCCTCCATGGACTTCTGAGACAGTATCACTACAGACGTAGATTGTCCAATATTCCTTCTGTGGAGTGGCTGTTGGGTTTGAACCCCCAGCATTCTGTTTAACAGTCAAATGCCTTAGGCACTGCACCACCAGAGTTTCTTCATTAGCCAGTAGAGACACAAATCAAAAGGACAATGATATACCATATCAGCCAGCACTAATAGCAAAGTTCAAAAAGACAGAAAGTAACAAATGCTGACAAAGATGTGTAGAGTGTGGGACTCATACACTGCTGGTGGGACTGTAGAATGATATAACCACTGTGGAAAACAGTATGGTGATTCCCTAAAAAGTTGGAAATAGAAATACAATTTGAGCCAGCAATCTCATTACTAGGTATATATCCCAAAGACTGAGAGTCAGGACACAAATAGATATATGCCCACTTATGTCCATTGCAGCAGTACTCACAATAGCAAAGAAATGCAAATACCATAAGAGCCCAACAATGGAGTAATGGAAGACCAAACTATGGCACACACACACACAATGGAATACTGAGCAACACTAAAGAATAATGGAGAATCCACGAAACACCTCATAAAGTGGATGAACTTGGAGGACATATTGCTGAGTGAAATAAGTCAATCACAGAAGGACAAATATTGCATGAGTCCACTATTGTCAAAAGCAAAGGAAAGACTTATATATGGAAAAAAGTTTCTTGTTTGTTATAGGGATGGGAGGGTAAGGGAAGAAAGACTGTCAGATAGGCAAGACACAAGTATTTATTTGGGTGAAGGGAAAGGTAATACAGCTAAAGTAAGTGACCAGCGCAATAACACTATGGAAAAGGAAGACAAAGAGAGGTGCACAAGAGGTACAGAGAAGATAAACCCTTTTACATATATAATACTGCATTACCCGTAATAAACATTCATCTATGGGTAGATACATAGGGAGACAGGAAGAATGATCAGGTATATCTAGGCAAGATATATAGGTTTGGCAGATAATAGTTCTACATAAATATTTGTACGTGCTTTAAGAAAGTCCATATAGTTGTGTTTTATGGGAACTGTTGTTGTCTCCCACTCAGTTAGACACAAATTACAATAAAAAAAACCTAAAAGCCCATGGATGAAAAACAAACCATGTAATCACACAGGAACAGTAACCAAAAAAAGAAAAAAGGGTAAAAAAAGAAGAAAAAACAAGAAAACCTGCAGTATCTGGGGATAGGGCACTAAGAAAAAAAAAAGTAGGGAAGGAGAATAATAAATGAAGAAAAAAATGGGGAAAATGCAAAAAGAAAAACAAGGAATGGGTTTAATCATGAGAAAAAAGGGGGGAAAAAAAAACACTTAAATTAAAAAAAAAAAAATTTCAACCAGGCACAGGGAAAAGTAAAAATGCTGAAAACTAGGATCTAGTAGGAGAAGATTAAGAATAATAATAAAAAGGACAAAAGTATTAATAATATTAGATGTTTTTTTTATTTTTCTTTTTTGTTTTGATGATTTATTTCAAAAGAGAAACAACTTTTAAGCAGTGGTGGATTACCCAACAAGCAAGGTAAGCATTTTCTCATGGCATCAACAAAACAGGGACACCAATTGTCCAAAGTAAAGACTCAGATGCCAAGTGGATAGGACACAAGGAAAAGCAAGGACCACAGTGGAAGAGAACTGGTAGAGCACTAAACGAAATTTTATAATTTTTGCAGACAATAACAAGTTATTTTCATTTTG
>NW_006921966.1:0-704 GCF_000298275.1 Orycteropus afer afer | reverse complement strand
TCAGTCAGATGCTGAGAGATTACAACAGAACTAATTCAAACTGCTTGGTAGTAGACACTGCTTCATCGCCCAGAGCCAAAGAATTAAAATGGCCCAAAGGATGGAGGACAACAAAATGCAAAATATATGTCCTCCGGTGGGCACTGAGTGAAGAGTAAGATGTGACTTACCAGTGGTGGATGCAGGGGGCGAAATTCCCTGCTACAGAAGGAAGAGGGAGAAGGGGAATAAGAATTCCCTCAAGTTCTACTCCTCTTCCCAGGCTTTGGCACCAAAGGTAAGGTCGCAGCAAGGAGAAGAGGACGCACAAAAGTGGGGTAAAGAGAAGCTTTCATTCTGCGCTTCTGGGTGAGGTTTACGGGTCCCGGAGAGGGGCGCGGATGAGGTTCTTGGGTCTCCGAGAAGGGCCCAAGAAGTCGCGCCGCCTGGCTGGGGAGGATAGGGTTTATACTCTTGCTGAGGACCTAAGTGAGGAAACCAGAGAAAGGTGGGGTCTAATTAACTGCTAGCATGGATCATAACTTCATTAGCATGAGGAGTTTTCAAAGAAGAAGTTCATTAGCATATGGGACTTTCCAGTCTGGGCAGATTCTGCTATATCAGCCATCCTTCCCCTTTGTGTTTTGTGCCACAGGCCTAACAGTATTACTATGGAAGTAGATTGCCCAAACTTCCTTCTGAGGAGGGGCTGGTGGATTTGAACC
>NW_006921965.1:3301846-3307738 GCF_000298275.1 Orycteropus afer afer | reverse complement strand
CTGCGCCTTCCTAACTCCTCAGATTTTTACAGTCTTTCTTTCCTTTACTGTGAAGGCTTCACCCATTGAAAGCCCCATGGAGCACAGCTCTACTTTGACACACATAGGGTCACTATCAGTTGGAACCACCTTGAAGGCAACTAACAACAACAGCCCCTGTCTTTTTCTAAAATAATTATAATAAACAAAACCTTGAGAATGGAATTAAACAAACAAATAAGAAGACAAAAACAAGCAGCTCACTTTATTTTTCAAATGGAAATTCAAAAGGAAAAAAAAGTGATTTATAAGACCATATGCCAACATTATTCTAAACACAATAGATTAGATATTAGGTATTGCTATATTGTAAGTAACCACATTTTTGTATGTCTTACTTGCCAGGTGACACAAATCTTATACTATTAAAAATTTTAGCTTTCTATGGCACATTTTAGGAATATTGAGACATTAAACAACTTGCTTTTCTAGACTATACTATGCTGTTGTTATGTGCCATCGAGTCGGACCCGACTCATAGTGACCCCTCCTTGGGTTTCCGAGGCAATATCACTGCAGAAGTAGATTGCCCCACCTTTCTACTATAGTGTAGTGAATATGCTTAGGTGAGGCTATAATTGGTGGTAAGTTAATACAACAAGTGGTTAAAAAATAATTATAGAAGTATATAACATGCTTTAAAAGTAGATCTTGTATGTTATCTTTTCACTCACCAAATGTTCAGTGTAGCCAAAGTCTTGTCTTTGAGTTTGAACCCTTAATTAGACTTTCCCACTGCATTTTTTTCTCATAAATTGTATTTTCATTTGCATCAGTCTCAATTTTATGCTTTCCTATAAAATGTAATATGGAGGTAGAATATAAAGGCATTGCAAAGCAATCTGAGTACAGGATCCTTCCAGATTTTTGCAGTCCAAAGATTTTTGTTGTTGTTGCTACAACTGATGCCAAATTTGACATTTTAGAATAGCTCATCTTTTAAGCGTTTTGTAAGGGTTTGCCTTAATTTTCATAGAATCAAAAATTATCTTGTTTTGCATTCATATTTCTCATTTTAAGTAATGTTTAATTAAATTAAGTAATTTTAATAACTAGTACAATTGGGAGCTCTGGTAGCGTAGTGGCTAAGGCACTTGACTGCTAACCAGAAGGTGGCAGTTCAAACCCACCAGCCACTCCTCGGAAGGAAGATAGGACAATCTACTTCCGAAGTGATACTGTCTAAGAAACACAAGGAGGGGTCGCTATGAGTCGAGTCTGACTCGAAGGCACATAACAATAACACCAAAAACAAAAGTATAATTGACACCAGTAGATTTGGGGATAAACAATTGACTCTTAGTAGAATACACCTCAACTATGGGAACATAAATTTCCAGGTTTTTAAGCTTCAGGCAATCAGCACCTTGTGAGCATCAGTCAATGGGTTTTACTTTTAAGATATTGTTTAGAGAAGTCATTTGAAACACTTTAATTTTATTTTCTGTGTATTTTATGTGAAGAAATAGAAGAAAAGGTAGTATGATCATAGAGAAAGAAAAAGATGGCAGTAATTTGGAAGTAAAATTGAATACAATAATACAAAGCAGCAGGTTAAAAAGAGTGATTTATTTGAGTTATAATTGTGTAAGAAATAAGTATTACTTTAGTGAAATATTAACCACATCAGCATATTAAAATGGTTTATATGATCCCAGGGGAAATAACAATCAATATTGCAGACACAATATTACTAGTTCTAAAATAATACAGGAACAATAACTTTCACGCATTGCAAAAGCAAAGATTGTGTCACTGTGAATATTTCAGTTAAGTAATAAAAACAAATGTGTTTTATATTGTTTATCAATTCACCCAGTTTATCTAGTTACAGATCCTCTGCACTGATTTATGAATGCATTTGGATATTTTCTACTCTAACAAATTATATGGCAGAGTTTTATCTTGGAAATTTCCTGTGGAATTATATAAAAGAAACGTAACAGTCATCATGTATCAACAGCTAATTTATCTTTTTTTTTTTTATATATCAATCTCTGAGGGGATTCCTGGGAACTATAACAATACACTTAGAGTAAGAATTTACTATGTTGCATATGAATACAGAATTGAACTAACTACTCATGGAAATTTCTTGGGAGACTGCTGTCCTCTGAAAGATACAAAACTGGTAAAAAAAAAAAATTTATCTGACATGTATCATTTACATAGCTGAATCAAAAACAAAAAACGCCCACTGCCATTGAGTTAATTCTGAACTGCCCCATAGGTTACCAAGGCTGTAAATCTTTATGGAAGCAGAATGCCCCATCTTTCTTCTGTGGAGTGGATGGTGGGTTTGAACCACTGACCTTTTGGTTAGCAGCCAAATGCTTTTAACCATCATACTATCAGAGCCCCTTACACCTAAAGTAGTGAGTAATAAAATACGTGCTGCTCAGTCAATAATATCATTGTCATTCTCTACCTTAATTGTACAATTACTTACTCTGATGGAGTGTGTTCACCCAAGGAGATAGAGCAAGGTAAGTGGAATCTTTTACTCATGTTCTAACTGGCGTTCTAAAGACTGGGCTTGTATGACACTCAAAAATTGAATGAAAATGGAAAACTCCAGTAAATTATCTCTATGTATTATGTCTCTGTGCTTGTGGGGATAAAATTTTAGGGTTGCACAAGGGCTTTTCCCTTTTACATGGAGATGCATTGCCAGACCTAATCACCTGGTCCCATTAAATTGCAAAGAACAATCTTCTCTGTGCCCAGGAAGGATAGGAGAACCAAATACGGCGAGGAACTAATAATCTCTATGACACATGTGCTACCCTCCAGTTCTGTCTTCCCCTGGAAGCTGGGAAACCACAAACTGAGATGGCAGTGTCCCCACATGATGCAGTTTAAACATGTAATTTGATTGAAAAACAAAACCTTAGTTGTGTTAAGCCACTGAGATTTTGGGTTATTTGCTACTGCAGTATAACCTAGCCAGTTTTGACTGCTATAATATGTTCCAGGGAAGGAGACAGAAAAATTAAAAGATTGCTTGCTGCTCAAAAGAGCTCTGGTGGCATAGCAGTTAAAGCATTAGGCTGCTAACCAAAAGGTACGCATTTCAAACCCACCAGCTACTCCAGAGGAGGAAGAGGAGGCAATTTGCTTTTGTAAAGATTCACAGCCTTGGAGACTGCTATGAGGCAGTTCTGCCAGGCCCTACAGAGTAGCTATGAGTCAGAATCAACTCTGTGGTGGTGGGTTTGGTTTTTGGTACACCCTTTCATAGAGTACAAAATAAGTCTCCTCTAACTCCTAATCCTCAGTCCTCCTCTTCTCCTTTTGCACTCTGTACCCTTTCATAGGAACCCTGATGGTGCAACGGTTAAGAGCTTGGTAGTGGCTCCATAGGAGAAATACCTTTCATTAACCAAACCAAAACCAAACCTACTGTGCTTGAGTATCTAACTCACAGTGACCCTATAGGACAGAGTAGAACTGCACCATAAGGTTTCCAAGGCTGTAAATCTTTGTGGAAGCAGATTACCTCATCTTTCTCTTTCAGAGCAGCTGTTGGGTTTGAACCCCTGACCTTTTGGTTAGCAGCTGAATGCTTTAACCACTGTGCCACCCAAGTCCTGTAAAGATTAACCAGAACAATCCAAACACTTGGCTGTCAGGTTGCTTCAGACTTATAGGGCCATATAGGGTTTCCAAAGCTGTGAATCTTTATGGAAGCAGATGGCCATATTTTTCTCCCACACACTGGCTGGTGGGTTTGAACTGCTGACCTTTTGGTTAGTAGCCAACCACTTTAACCACTGCACCATCAGGGCTCCTTCAGATTACAGCTTAGAAAACCATATGGTGCAGTACTGCTCTGTCAAATGAAGTCACTATGAGTTGAAATTGAGTCTGTGGCATCTAACAACAACAACATAGCCTTTCATATTACTTAAATTTTAAATTATGAGTATGCACAATTGAAAAAACCAACATGTAGTTTGAGTTTGATGGGAACTATCAACCTTCCCTAATTTTTAGAAACCGCAGCCCTCATCTCCCTCCAAACAAAAATAAAAGCAAAAGATAAAATAGGATCCTTACCCCAGAAAAAGACAAGACCATGGAAATTTTTAGCCCAGTTATGTAATCTTTTCTAAGGATGTTCAGAAACTTTAATAAAGATTCAGAAAAAGAACCTTCTGGTAAGGATGGAAGTAAAAGTAGGAGGGGGTGGAGTATGTGGTAATAGATGGCAAGAAAGAGATTGTCACATTGGAGGAATCAGAGAAGTTGAAGAGATTGTTCAGTGATGTCAAAGGATGTAATCTGGATAATAAGCACTGGTACAAGGGAATAAACCAAAAATACCCCAAATTCATGGCCAATGAGTTGATTCCAACTCATGGTGACCCCCATTGGGTTTCCAAGGCTGTAAATATTTACAGAAGTAGATTGCCTCATCTTCCTTCTGCAGAGCAGCGGGTGGATTTGAACTACTGACCTGGTTAGCAGCAAATGCCTTATCCACTATGCCACTAAAGCTCCTTGTACAAGGGAGTTGTTGTTATGTGCCGTGGAGTAGGACCTGACTCATAGAGACTCCTCCTTGGGTTTCCAAGGTGGTATCATAGAATAGGATACTGAAAAAAAGATTTACTAGTCCTAGGAAACCAGTTTGTACTCTGTCATGCAGAGTCTCTATGAGTCAGTCAGTTGTACTCTGTCACATAGAGTCTTTATGAGTCAGAATTTACTTGATAGGACACAACAACAGTCCAGGAACTTGAGGTGGAGTGAAGTAAAAATTAGTATGATTTTGATATTTTAATACAAGTACTATAAAACTTGGTTTATTTTATAGCTCTTTGAGCTCCGAATGTACTGAGTGATTTCAAAATACAGGGTGTATTTCAAAACATAGATGGTGACTATGAAAGAAATGGGGCCTGAGGTAGGCAGGCCCGGGGCTTGGAGGTTGCTTTTCACTTGGGTGTGGCTCCATATTAAGGCAGGGACCTGAGGTAGACAGGCTGGGGCTTGGAGGCTGCTTTTCACTTGGGTGTGGCTCTATATTAAGGCCAGGGCCTGAGATAGGCAGGTGTAGAGCAGTTAGGAACAACTAAGGAAGATGAACTAGTCTGTCAGTTTGTCATCCTGTGGTGGCTTCTGTGTTTCTATGAGGCTGGAGGCTATGCCACCGTGTTGCAAAATGCCAGCAGAGTTACCCATGGTGGAGAGGTTTTAGCGAGCTTGGACAGGCTCAGAAGGAAGAGGCCATCTTCTTCTCAAAGAATTGGCCAGTGAAAACCTTATGAATAGCAGTGAAACACTCTCTGACATATTACTGGAAAACTTTATGAAAAGCTCTGAAACATTGTCCGACGTGGTGCAGGAAGATGAGCCCATCAGGTTGGAAGGCACGCAAAATTTGGGGAAGAGCTGACACCTCAGAGAAGAGACTACCTTAACAATATGGACAGAGTAAATCTTTCAGGACCTTCATTGGCTGATGTGGCACAACTCGAAACAAGCAGAAACAGATGCAAATATCCATTAATAATTGGAACTTGGAATGTACGAAGTATGAATCTAGGAAAATTGGAAGTTGTCAAAAATGAAATGGAACACATAAAGATTGATATTCTAGGCATTAGTGAGCTAAAATGGACTGGTTTTGGCCATTTTGAATTAGACAACCATATGATCTACTATGCTGAAAATGACAAATTGAAGAGGAATGGTGTGGCATTCATTGTCACAAAGAGTGTTTCCATATCTGTCCTATTAGGTATTTTTATGCAGCAGGGAAGGAGCTCTGGTAGCATAGTGCCTAAGGCACTTGACTGCTAACCAGAAGGCTGGCAGTTCAAACCCACCAGCCACTCCTCGGAAGGA
>NW_006921965.1:3300474-3301656 GCF_000298275.1 Orycteropus afer afer | reverse complement strand
GTTGAACCTGTGGGCTCAGGACCATAGTCTCAGGGGACATCAAGCTCAATTGGCATAACATACTACACAAGACAGTGTTCCACTTCCTACTTTGGTGAGTGGCAACTGGGATCTTGAGGGCTTGCAAGCAGCCATCTAGATGCAACGATGGGTTGCTCCTCATCAGAGCAAAGAAGAATGAAGAAAACCAAAGATTCATGGAAACAATTAGTCCAGGTAACTGGTACACCACGTGATCCACAACCTTTACAACTATGAGAACAGAAGAACTGGATGGTGCCTGTCTTCCACTGTTAACCACTCAGAGGGGGATCTATGTAGGAGATCCTGGATAGAGAGGGAGAACAATGTGGAACAAAAACTCAGAATCATTTGAAAAAAAAAAAGAAAAAGAAAAAGAAAAGGGGACCAGGTTTGCTGGTCTGATAGATCCTGGTGGAACCACTGAGACTATGGCCCCTAACTGCCCTTCAGGTCTGGAATTGAACCCACACCTGTGGTTTCCAGCCAAACAAAATACAGGCATATGAGTTGAACATTTACCTGACGTAGATATACTCCTTGGAGAAAACAATCATGGAAGAAAGAAGGGCTGTTTATACACAAGGAGACAGCTCAGGTGGCAGGAGTGCATGGAGGGATAGATAGAGGGAAGAGGTAACTATCAGGAGGAAGTGGGAGGGAAGCTGTTGCATTGGGGTAAATTGTAGTCAATGTCATGAGACAAAGTGTATGTGAACTGCTGTATGGAAAGTGAATTTGCTTTGTAAACTTCCACCCAAATCATAATTAAAAAAAAAAAAATCTGTCCTGAAGTACAACACTGTCAGTGATAGGTTAATATCCATATGCCTACAAGGAAGACCAGTCAATACTACTATTATCCAAATTTATGCACCAACCACTAAAGCCAAAGATGAGGATATTGAAGAATTCTACCAACTTCTGCAGTCTGAAATTTATTGAACATGCAATCAAGATGTGCTGATTATCTTTGGTGACTGGAATGCAAAAGTTGGAAATAAAAGAAGAGTTACTGGTAGTTGGAAAATATGGCCTTGGTAATAGAAATAAAGCTGGAGATTGCATGATAGAATTTTGCAAGACCAATGACTTATTCATTGCAAATACATTTTTTCAACAACATAAGCAATGACTATGCATGTGGACTTCACCAGATGG
>NW_006921965.1:3296947-3299694 GCF_000298275.1 Orycteropus afer afer | reverse complement strand
AAGAACAAGGCTCCAGGGATTGATGGGATACTCACTGAGATGTTTCAACAAATGGATGCCCTGCTGGAGGCACTCACTTGGTTATGCCAAGAGATTTGGAAGACAGTTACCTGGCCAACTGACTGGAAGAAATCCATATTTGACCCATTTCAAAGAAAGGTGATCCCACAGAATGTGGAAATTATTGAACAATATCATTAATATCACATGCAAGTAAAATCTCACTGAAGAGAATTCAAAAACGATTGCAGCAGTATATTGATAGAGAGCTTCCAGAAGTGCAAGCTGGATTGAAAAAAGAATGTGGAATGAGGGATATCATTGTTGATGTCAGATGGATCTTGGCTGAAAGCAAAGAATATCAGAAATATGTTTACTTAATGTTTTATTGACTGTGCAAAAGCATAGTCATAACAAATTGTGTGGATCATAACAAATTGTGCATAGCATTGAGAAGAACAGGAATTCCAGAACACTTGATTATACTCATGAGGAACCTGTACATAGATCAAGAGGCTGTCATTCAAACAGAAGAAGGGGATATTGCATGGTTCAAAATCAAGAGGAGAGTGCCTCAAGGTTGTATCCTTTTACCATGCTTATTCAATCCGTATGCTACTAAATGAACAAGTTAATTTAACTTGCCTCCATAGCTTAATTTGTAAAGTAAGACTAATGTATCTACTTACAGTGTTGTAAAGAGTGTGCCAGGCCTTGTCATGTTTACCCTCAGATCCATCTCTTGGCCTTTCTCTTCTCTGTTGTATCACAGTGGAATGGGAAAGGAGAGTGGCTGCATTTCCCAGGTTCCTGTGTCAGGAGGGCCAGGCCAATGAGAAGTAGAGGAAGAGATTGGAAAGTGGGGAGAAGGGAAAAGAGGATTTCTCTCCGTCTCTCTTTGTGCTTTAGACACCAACTCCAGTAACAGTATGTCTCTTTCATGGCCTTAGCTCCCTCTGTTTAGACTGACTGGGGTTCTAGCTTCTGTTGAGTAATTCTGGTCCTAGGTTCCAGTACCACAAGCTACTCTTTTTGCCCTATAAACCTAGGGGTTCTGGAAGCTTTCTGCTGTTGCTAATCTCTAGGTTGCCTCACTGTCTCCTGTTTTGTGTTCAGCTCTTCCTTGTGTTACCAATTCTCTGTATTAAATTCCCTCTATTGTAAATATCTGGAATGAGTTATAATTTCAGATTGAATTTTAACTACTATAAAGAGAAATTTTGAAGTGTGATATTATGAAGCTACAAAGTGCTATACAAATAGTAACTATCCATACATGCCGATGTCATACTATGCGTACTATCTTTGCTTGTTCTGTGTATGGAGCCTGTATGGCCATATCTGTAATCTGCCTTCCCAGAGCCAACTGATCATCCCAGAGGATCCATGGAGGTGCCATCACAGGCCAGGCTATTGACTCAATCTTTTTTAAGTCTTTCTCTTAGAAACTTGAATAAGAAACACAAAGGGATATTTTAGCTGATGGTACTCACTGGAGCTGAGAAGCCAAGCTGTCAAGTTTTAGCTGATGTGCATGTTGGTTCAAGCTCTGATCAGTCAGGAGAGGGAAGACCAAGGATACGTCATGGCTCCTGAGAAGTTCTAGATAGCATGGTTCTAGATAGCTTTTCATTCCCACTATCAATTTTGCACAAGGCTTGGTGTCTCTTCCCTCATATTTAATGAAATTCTTTTATAAGCTTTCTATTAGTGTATTTTCATTTGGGACAGCTTGGTTGGGTATCTGTTTTTTGTTTTTAACCCTGGCTAGAACATTACATATATACATGTACACACACACACACACCTCTTCAGACTTTGAACTCTCCTCAAAAATATTTAGCTTGTGATTGTGCAGAGAGATAATTGTGTAGAATTGTGTTTTGGATGAACAACATGAGCTAAAGTTCATGATGAGAGGAGTAAGACTATGATACCTCTTTGACTGCTCTACTTGTTTTAACTAACTTAGAATTTATAAAGATGCTTTAAAGCTTTAGGTAAAACTGTTTTTAAGATAAATATAATACATTTGGAATTTTATAGCCTTTATTTCATATAATTATCTTATAATGTTGGTGTTCCCTGAAGGTCAATTTAAAATAACATGATTATAATATCCTAAACAGTGCAGCAGTGATCATTATATTAAAATATATTAAGTGCTAAAATTATCAGAAGCATATTTCCTCCATGCTTTGAAGGTCATGGCACCAGGTTTCTGCAAAATCAGGTCAGGAAGATAATTCAGTAAATAAGGATTCTCTCTGGAAACTATCCTATTTGCAATTTCCTAAGATAGACTTTTGAAACTCACTCAAGAGCATCCATAGGGATGAGTTATAATTACCATACATGTCACAGGTTTTGTATGCCTGTTGGTTTTGTTGATTAGGTATGTTGCAGTCATCCATTCCCTGTGCGGAAGAATCTTGCTATGAAAATGAACACCATCTATATGTTGATGGTGTTGATCTAAAACAGACTGGATTCCGTTTATTTTTTTAATTGTGATTTGGGTGAAAGTTTACAGAGCAAATTCACTTTCCATACAGCAGTTCACATACACATTGTCTCATACATTGACTACAATTTACCCCAATGCAACAGCTCCCCTCCTACTTCCTCCAGATAGTTACCTCTTCCCTGTGTCCATCCCTCCATGTACTCCTGCCCCCTGAGCTGTCTCCCTGTGCATAAACAGCCCCTCTTTCTCCCATGATTGTTCTCTCCAAGGAGTGTATCTA
>NW_006921965.1:3272162-3277678 GCF_000298275.1 Orycteropus afer afer | reverse complement strand
GTTTTTTTTTTTGAGATTGGATATCATGTAATCAACTTCATACCGGTATCTGCTGTAAGCAGCTAATTAGTTGCTTTGGGATGTGGGCTGCTTCCAGTATATAAGGAGAAGTGTTGAGAAAGGCCTCCATCTTCTTGGCACATCTTGGATCCTGCTTTTGGCCAAGTCTTCATCTCTGGATGGTTCATGGCCTTGAACCAGTGACCTGTCATGTTGTTTGCTGATCTTGGGATTGTTCCCGGACTTGATCCAGGCCTGCCATATTGCCTGCTGATCTTAGGATTGTGCCATTTTACCTGTCCACCTTGGGTTTGTCACCCTCAGCATCCAGCAGCTACATGAATCAGAAAGAAGCCTCCATCTCCAGTGGGCCAGGAACTAGAGGTAGAGTTGAAGCCAAGGTCAATGGGTCTTCACCAAGTCCCATGAACTGGCACTCTGTTCAAACAGATTAAGAGGATACTGCATGGTTTAAAATCAGGAAAGGTGTGTGTCAATATTATATACTTTCACCATAGTTACTCAATCTGTCCACTACTCATTTGTGAGTTTGTCATACTGTGGTGTCTTGTTTTGCTGTGAAGCTGGAGGCTATGCTACCAGTACTTCAAATACCAACAAGGTCACCCATGGTGGACAGGATTCAACTGAGCTTCTGGACTAAGACAGACTGGGATGAAGGAATCGGCCATCTACTTCTCAAAGAATTGGCCAGTGAGAACCTTATGAATATCAGGGAAACACTGTCTGATGTATACTGGAAAATTTCATGAATAGCCCTGAAACATTGATATAGTGCTGGAATATGAGCCCCTCAGGTCAGAAGGCACTCAACAATACAAGTGGGGAAGAGCTGCTGCCTCAAAGTAGAGTCAACCTTAATGACATTGATGAAGTAAAAGTCTCAGGACCTTCATTTGCTGATGTAGCATGACTCAAAATGGGAAGAAACAGCTTTAAACATCCATTAATAATCAGAACATGGAATGTATGAAGTATGAATCTAGGAAAATTGAAAACTGTCAAGAATGAAATGGAACACATAAAGATCAGTATTCTAGGCATTAGTAAGCTGAAATGGACTGGTATAGGCCATTTTAAATCAGACAATCATGTGATCTACTATGCCAGGAATGACAAATTGAAGAGGAGTGGCATCACATTCATGGTCACAAAGAATGTTTCAAGATCTGTCCTGAAGTACAATGTTCTCAATGATAGGATAATATCCATATGCCTACAAGGAAGACAAGTTAATACTACTATTATTCAAGATTATGCACCAACCACTAAAGCCAAAGATGAAGAAATTGAAGATTTTTACCAACTTCTTCAGTCTGAAATTGACCAAACATGCAATCAAGATGTATTGATGATTAGTGGTGATTGGAATGCAAATGTTGGAAACAAAGAAGAATAATCAGTAGTTGGAAAATATAGCCTTGGTGATAGAAATGATGCTGGAGATTGGATGATAAGATTTTGCAAGACCAATGACTTATCCATTGCAAATACATTTTTTCATCAACATAAACAGCAGGTATACACATGGACCTTACCAGATAGAATACACAGGAATCAGATTGACTCCATCTTTGGCAAGAGGTGATGGAGAAGCTCAATATCTTCAGTCAAATAAGTCCAGGAACTGACTGTGGAACAGACCATCACTGCTCATACGCAAGTTCAAGTTGGAGCTGAAGACAAACAAGTCTAGAAGAGTCAAAATATGACCTTGAGTATATTTCTTCTGAATTTAGAGATCATCTGAAGGATAAATTTGATACAATGACTGAAAACCAGAAGAGTTGTGATATGACATTAAGAACATCATACATGAAGAAAGCAAATTGTCATTTAAAAGACAGGAAAGGAAGTAAACACCAAAATGAAGGTCAGAAGAGACTCTGAAACTTGTTTTGAAAGGAGCGTAGCTAAAATGAATGGGAGAAATGATGAGATGAAAGCGTTGAACAGAAATTTTCAAAGGGTAGCTTGAGAAGACAAAGTGAAGTATTACAGTGAACTGTGCAAAGACCTCGAGTTAGAAAATGAAAAGGGAAGAACATGCTAAGCATTTCTCAAGCTGAAGGAACTGAAGAAAAAAATTAAGCCTCAAGTTGCAATATTGAAGGATTCTGTGGATAAAATACTGAATGATGCAGGAAACATCAAAAGAAGATGGAAAGCATACACAGAGTCACTGTACCAGAAAGAATTGGTTGATGTTCAGCTATTTCAGGATGTAGCATATGATCAACAACCAATGGTAATGAAAGAAGAAGTCCTAGCTGCACTGAAGAAATTGGGCAAAAAACAAGGCTCCAGGAATTGACAGATACCCACTGAGTTGTTTCAACAAATAAATGCAGTGTTGGAGGTACTTACTTTTCTATATCAAGAAATTTGGGGGACAGCTACCTGGCCAACTGATTGACAAGATCTGCATTTGTGCCCATTCCAAAGAAAAGTGATCCAACAAAATGTGGAAATTATTGAACAAAATCATTAATATCACATGCAAGTAATATTTTGCTGAAGATAATTCAAAAATGGTTGCAGCAGTATATTGATAGGGAACTTCCAGGTATGAAGCTGGATTCAGAAGAGGATGTGGAATGAAGGATATCATTTCTGATGTCAGAAGAATCTTGGCTGAAGGCCAAGAATACCAGAAAGATGTTTACTTGTGTTTTAGTAACTGTGCAAAAGCATTTGACAGTGTAGATCATAACAAATTATAGATAACATTGAGGAGAGTGGGAATTCTGGAACAGTGAATTGTGCTTACGAAGAACCTGTACATAGACCAAGAAGCTGTTGTTGGAACAGAACAAAGGGATACTGCATGGTTTAAAATCAGGAAGGGTGTATGCCAGGGTTGTGTCCTTTCACCATACTTATTCAAGCCAAGAAACTAGACTGTATGAAGAAGAACATGGCATCAGGATTGATGGAAGACTCGTTAACAACTTGTGATATGCAGATGACACAACCTTGCATGCTGAAAATGAAGACAACTTGAAGTACTTACTGATAAGGATCAAAGACTATAGTCTTCAGCATGGATTACACCTCAACATAAAGAAAATGAAAATTCTCTCAACTGGGCCAATAAACAACATTACAATAAATAGAGAAAATATTGAAGTTGTCAGGTATTTCAATTTACTTGGATCTACAATCAACACCGAAGGAAGTAGCAGGCAAGAAATCAGACATCATATTGCACTGGGCAAATCTGCTCCAAAAGACCTCTTTAAACAGTTAAGTACCAAAAATATCTCTTTGAAGACTGAGGTGCCCTTAACCTAAGCCAGGGTATTCTCAATAGCCTCATATGCATGTGACAGCTGGACAATGAATAAAGAAGGCCAAAGAAGAGTTGATGCCTTTGAATTATGGTGTTGGCAAAAATGCTGAAAATACCATGGACTGCCTGAAGAAGGAACAAATCTGTCCATAGAAATGCAGCTGGAATATTCCTTGGAAGGGAGAATGGCCAGACTTCATCTCACCTACTTTGGTCATGTTTTCAGAAGGGACCGTTCTGGAGAAGGATATCATGCTTGGTAAAGTAGAGGGTCAGCGAAAAAAGGGGAATACCCTCAAGGAGATGGATTGATACAGTGGCTGCAACAATGGGCAAAAAAGTATTGTGAGGCTGGTGCAGTATACAGCAATGTTTCGTTCAGTTGTATGTAGGGTCGCTATGAGTCAGAGTCGACTCAAGGACATTAACAGCAACAACATCCAGTCTGTATGCTGAGCAAGTAATCTGAGAAGCTGGACTATATGAAGAAGAAAGTAACATCAGGATTGGAGGAAGACTCATTAATAATCTGTGTTATGCATATGACACAACTTTTCTTGCTTACAGTGAAGAGGATTTGAAGCACTTAGTGATGAAGATCAAAGACTACAGCCTTCATTTTGGATTTTATCTTAATATAAGAAAACAAAAATCCTCACAGCTTGACCAATAAGCAATATGATAAATGCAGAAAAGGTTGAAGTTGTCAAGCATTTCATTTTCCTTGGATCCACAATCAATGCTCATGGAAGCAGCAGTCAAAAAATCAAATGATGTTGCCTTGCGCAAATTTTCCGGAATTTTAAAAAAGTGTTTAATAGCTAAGATGTCACTTGAAGCTAAGGTGTACCTGACTTAAAGCCATTGTCTTTCTAACAGTCTCATATGCATGTGAAAGCTGGAAAATGAAGAAGGAAGACTAGAAGAATTGATGCATTGGAATTGTGGTGTTGTTGAAGAATATTGAATGTCCCATGGATTGCTAGAAGAATGAAATGAACAAAACTGTTTTGGAGGAAGTACAGCCAGAATGCTCCTTAGAAGCGAGAACGGCCAGACTTTGCTTCTTATATTTTGTCATGTTGTCAGAAGGTACTAGTCCACTGAGAAAGATATCATGCTTAGTAAAGTAGAGGATCAGTGAAAAAAGGAAGACCCTCAATGTGGTGGATTGACACTGTGTCTGAGATGATGGAATCAAGCATGATTGAAGATTGTGAGGATGGTGCAGGGTCAGGCAGTGTTTTATTCTGTTGTACACAGGGTCACTGTGAGTGGAAACGGACTCAATGGCATCTAACAATAATAACATAGTTGGATAGATCTTTTTGGATCCCAAATCCTGCTTCTTTCTCCTCCTCAGCCATCTGTTTATTTCCCTTGGTAGAAAATTTCTATTCTAACTCTTGTAACAATGCTTGGTTAGGGAACAGATTGTTGTTATGTTGTTATGTGCCGTCGAGTCGGACCGACTCATACCGACCCCTCCTTGGGTTTCCGAGGCGGTATCACTACGGAAGTAGATTGCCCCATCTTCCTTCCGAGGAGTGGCTGGTGGATAGATTAGGCTGCTGTAAAAATGAGATTCTGAAATATAGTCTTTTAAACAGGATGGAAGTTTATTTCTCTCATGTAGAAATTTGGGGAGGCTGTGTAGTAATACAGCCTCTGCGTGGTGTCCAGAACCCTATCTTGTTTCTCTGACATTATCACCACTCATGTTCTATTCTTTGGTTGAAAATGCTTGTTTACAAACTAAGGAACCTACAGAGTCCTTCACTTGTGTGGGCTCTTATGTGTTAGGTAAGTTTGGAGAGCTGAGGGCTTTTCTAGGGTGTGACTACAGGGCTGCTTAACCATTTTTTGTGCCATAGACTCCTTTGGCCATCTGATGAAGCCCATGTATCTCTTCTCTCTCTCTCTCTCTCTCTCTCTCTCTGTGTGTATATATATATATATATATATATATATATATATATATATATATATATATATAATCTAAAGTAAAACACATAGGATTGAAAAGAAAACAAAGTATATTGAAAAATCAGTGATCAAAATACTAAACAAATTTATGACAGAGTAATATACGTGTTTCTTCATTAATGTTTCAAATAATAAGATCTAGTAATAGGTATGGAGCTCTGGTAGCATAGTGCCTAAGGCACTTGACTGCTAACCAGAAGGCTGGTGGTTCAAACCC
>NW_006921965.1:3267225-3272062 GCF_000298275.1 Orycteropus afer afer | reverse complement strand
GGGGGGGTCGCTATGAGTCGGGTTCGACTCAATGGCAAACAACAAAAACAACAACAGTGATAAGTATAATAGCAACCACAGATTTGAAGGTGTAATGAACATTAATGATATTTTGATGTATTTTAATAATTCTAGTGCCATATAAAAATATCTGTAATTCCTGTTGGTGACAAAGTCCCAGGGACTGCAAATACTACTGTGGTTTATTACCTATTTTTATGAAAAAGGAAAGTATTAGAAGTTAGTAGGAATCATTGAAAAGAAAGTTTTATTTTTTTCCACCTGAATTTATAGACACTCAGAATTCTGCACATAGAAGCTTTGGGTCCATTGAGAACCACCGGACAAAGGGAAAGTTGAGTTGAAGCACCATTTAGCATGGCTTTGCTAGTATTGGTATCAGTCAGTTGCCATTGAGTTGATTCTGATGCCAGGCAACCTTACGTGTCAGAGTAGAACTATGCTCCATGGGTTTTCAACAGCAGGCTTTTTGAAGTAGATTATGAGGCCTTTTCCCCCCAGGCGTCTCTGGATGGACTCAAACTGCTACCTTTTTTGTTCACAGCTGAGCACATTAACCATTTGTACCACACAGGAACTCCAGTTTGGGTTTGTTGTTGTTGTTATGTGCTGTCGAGTCGAACCTGACTCATAGCGACCCCTCTTTGGGTTGCCGAGGCAGTATCAATATAGAAGTAGATTGCCCAACCTTCCTTCCGAGGAGTGGCTGGTGGGTTTGAACCACTGGCCTTCTGGTTAGCAGTCAAGTGCCTTAGGCATTATGCTACCAGAGCTCCTACTTTGGGTTTAGAGAGATATATTATGTGTTTCATGGTCATTTCCATGTATATTTAAGTTGTTTTGTTTGAGATGGCTTCTGGAATATTCCTACCCTTTCTTACCACCCATGCTGTGGTGACTCACCTAGCATCATGACATACTGCATTGAGGCCAGACGTTATTGTGTGATGTAAAAAGTCATGTGGCACTCAAAGTACATAGAAATGTTTAAAATTAAAATGACCAAAATCTTAAAGCCCATATATGCAATAAAGACATGATAAAAGTTTTCCCTGATTTGACAATTATCTTAAAGATTTCCATGATATTATCAATAATAACTTGTCACCCTGAAATAAATTTTTCTAAACCATTAATAAAATTCAATAAACCATGCTGGATAAAAGATGGATTTATCTTTTATTTTCTCTCTACAAAATTACATGACAAAATTGATGTCATATACAATGCCTATCCACAAATATACAGCCAAAAAATATAGAAATACAGTATGTTAGTAAGTAGAATTATTATGTTAATTTCTGCTTTTTGTGATGTTTATGTTATTTTGGAGCTTCAACATTTATTTGTTGTGATTTCTCATTTAAAATAAATATTCACTTAAAATAATTTTGTATTCATGATTTTGCATTCTTTTTCTTAAATTGGATCCTTGCCTCCAAATTGGATAAACTTCAAGCTCCATAAAACGTGGTTCCACCCCTGACTACTACCATCTTGTCTATATTCCAGCCAGCAAAAAGGAAAAAGGAAAGAGCAAAACCTGTGGTATACCTTAGCATAACCCAGAAGTTGCACCCATTGTTTTGGTTAACATCCCTTTCGTTAGATACATATCCACATCTAGTTGCAAGGGAAACTGGGAAATACAGTCTTCTTTTCTTGGCTGTGCTGAGCTAAAACCCAGAGCTTTCATTATTAAAGGAAGAGGAGAGGATGGATCTTGGTAGACAATTGGCAGTTGGTGCCATAATCAAAAGCTCTACCTTTTCTCGGGTATTCATAATGTGTGACTATCATTGGGAAAGTTGAAATGGCTAAGAAGCCTTGGGCAGTTAGATCTACAGTCTTATGGTATTCTGACTATGTCAATCTGGAGTCCCTGGGGGCACAAATGGTTAAGCCCTCAGCTGGTAACTGAAAGTTTAGTGGTTTGAGTCCACCTAAAAGCTACCTTGGAGGAAAGTTCTGGCAATTTACTTCTGAAAAATTCGCCGTTGATAACCCTATGGAGCACAGTTCTATTCTGACTCATAAGGATTTGCCATGAGTTACCAATTGCTTGCCAGCAATTGGTAATGGTAAGTAAAGTCCGGTCTGTGGAGAGATCCTGCTCAAATTCCTGTTAAGGGTTCCTAGGGGTCACTGTGAGTCAGGACTGACTCGACGGCAAACAACAACAACAACAAAGTTGTACCTTGAGAGCAAACAGGTATGGTGCTCCTTGGGGAAGGGCAATTCCAGTAGCAAAAGCATGTGACAGCTTCTCTAGTGCCTAAGGTATATGGACATAGCAGGGTCCTCCTGACTTCTTCAGGTTCTCTTTCAGTTCTTGGAATAGCTGTCAGGGCTCCAAGTGTTCCATTACCAGTACTATCCTAGAGAGCAGATCAGAGTATGTTCTCTGATTAATCTTGATCTGGAGTCAGAAAGTGTGGTGCTTATGTTTGTGTGTCAACTTGGCTGGGCCTGGTTGAATGGCTGGGCAGCCTGGTGGTAGTTTTTCCCCATGAGGAGACTGGCAATCAACTCCATGGTAGGATCTACCACAAGCAGATGAGTAGCTGCGTTTGGGATGTGGTCTGCTTCCTGTATATAAAGAGAAGCCTTGGGGATAGCCTCCACCTTAGGGCACACTTGGACCCTGCATGTAGCCATGTCATTGTTCAGCAGCCTGCCATGCTCTGCCAACTTGGGACTTATAATGGACTTAAATTAATGGCCTGCCGTGTGGTTTGGTAACTTCGGGACTGTGTCTTTTTACTTGTCAACCTTGGGCTTGGCAGCCTCAGCAGACAGCAGCTGTCTGGGTGAAGAAATGCCTCTAGCTCCAGTGGGCTAGGACCAGGAGGCAGAGCTGGATCCCAAGGTTGAGAGGCTTTCACCCAGCCCTAGACGCTGGCACTTTGAACTCGGACTTCTAGCCTCCCAAACTGTAAGAGAATAAACTCCTGTTTGATAAGGCCATCTCATTTGTGGTATATTCCTGTCAGAGCAGCACTAGGTAACCAGAACAGAAAGCTAAGTCAACGTTCCTATATAACTACTACTACAACTCATTCTGTCCTCCTGTAATGTGACAGTGATGTGACATCTTAGTAATGGTGTGCAATAACAACCACAGAACTTCTTGCATCTGGGGTGATTGTCTAGGTGTGTTATTGAACTTGTCTGGGCTCAGAGTGGGAATGTTTCTGGTTTCAGCTGGATTTGTCTACAAGGTGGGTGTCAACTAGCTGTCAAGAAGTCTAGGATAGTCTTGGCTAGGACAACTGAATGTTTACAAGTGGGAGCCATTTTGGAAATTTAAAGTGACCAAAAAAGGCAAAGGGGACTGAAACAGATTGAGAAGTCAGCCCCAGGGACCCAGATGAGGAGAGGGAACCCAGGCCATGCCCCACAAGCAGCAAGGTGGGAAGGCAGGGAGAGGATAGAAAAGGCAAAGGGGACCAGAACAGAGTGAGGAGTCAGCTGCAGGGATGGCCAGGTAAGGGTGGTTGAAAGGGTCCAACAGCTGAGAGAGACAAATTTGTCTGTCGGTTTGTCCTACTGTGGTGATGTGTGAGTCATGAGGCTGTGGCACTGGTGTTTCAAATCCAGTGGGGTGCACCTGTTGCACAGGTATCAGCCTGGCTTGCAGACTGAGACAGACTAGGAAGAAGAAGGAGGCTATCCACTTCTCAAAGAATTGGCCAGGGAAAACCTTATGAATAGCAGAGAAACACTGTCTGATACAATACTGTGCAACTTTATGAATAGTCTGGAAACATTGTCCAATACAGAGGAGGAAGATGAGTCACTTAGCTTAGAAAGCTCTCAAAGTAGCACTGGGCAAGAGCTGCATTATCAGAGTAAAATCAGCCTTACTCATATGGATAAGGTAAAGCTTTTGGGACCTCCATTTGCAGAAGTGGCACCACTCAAATTGAGGAGAAACAGCAGCAAACATACATTAATAATCAGAACATGGAATGTATGAAGTATGAATCTGGGAAAATTGGAAGTTGTCAAAAATGAAATGGAACACATGAAGATTGATATCCTAGGCATTAGTGAAATGAAATGGACTGGTTTTGGCCATTTTGAATCAGACAACCATATGATCTACTATGTCGGGAACAACAGTTTAAAGAGGACTGGTGTAGCATTCATCATCACAAAGGATGTTTCAAGATCTGTCCTGAAGTACAATGCTGTCAGTGATAGGATAATAGTCATATGCGTACAAGGAAGACCCGTTAATACGACTATTATTCAAATTTATGCACCAACCACCAAAGCCAAAGATGAGGAAATTGAAGATTTTTATCAACTTCTGCAGTCTGAAATTGACCAAACATGCAATCAGGATGTGTTAATTATCATTAGTGACTGGAATGCAAAAATTGGAAACAGAGAAGAATCACCGGCAGTTTGAAAATTTGGCCTTGGTGACAGAAATAATGTTGGAACTTGCATGGTAGAATTTTGCAAGACTAACGACTTGTTCATTGCAAACACCTTTTTTCAACAACACAAATGGAGGCTCTACACGTGGAATTCACCAGATGGAACACACAGGAATCAGATTGACTACATCTGTGGCAAGAGGCGATGGAAAAGGTCAATATCTTCAGCCAAAACCAGGCCAGGAGCTGATTGTGGAACACACCATCAACTGCTCATATGCAAGTTCAACTTGAAGTTAAAGACCATAAAAATAAGTCCATAAGAGCCAAAATATGATCTAGAATATATCCCTCCTGAATTTAGAGACCATCTAAAGAATAGATTTGATGCATTGAACACTAATGATCGAAAACCAGAAGAATTGTGG
>NW_006921965.1:3258588-3265010 GCF_000298275.1 Orycteropus afer afer | reverse complement strand
AAGCTGGACTATATGAAGGAAAATGTGGTATCAGGATTGGAGGAAGAATCATTAACAACCTGAGATATGCAGATGATACAACTTTGCTTCCTGAAAGTGAGGATGACTTGAGGCACTTACTGATGAAAGATTGAGGAACACAGTCTGCAGTATGGATTACATCTCAATATAAAGAAAACAAAAATCCTCACAACTGGACCAATGAGCAGCATCACGATAAATGCGGAAAAGATTGAGATTGTCAAAGAATTCACATTGCTTGGTTCTACAATCGATGCCAATGGAAGCAGCAGTCAGGACATTAGACGACTTGTAACACTGGGCAAGTTGGCTGTGAAAGAACTCTTTCAAGTGCTGAGGAGCAAGGATGTCTCCTTGAGGACTAAGATGCACCTGACACAAGCCATGATATTTCCAGTCACCTCGTATGAATGTGACAGGTGGACAATGAATAAGGAAGACCAAAGGAGAGTTGATGCTTTTGAGTTGTGGTGCTGGCAAAGAGTGCTGAAGGTACCATGGACTGTTAAAAGAACTAACAGATCTGTCCTGGAGGAAGTGCGGCCGAGATGCTCCTTGGAAGTGAGGGTGGCCAGACTTTGTCTCACCTACTTTGGTCATGTTGTCAGAGGGGACCATTCCCTGGAGAAGGATGTCATGCTTGGTAAGGTGGATGGTCGACGAAAAGGGAAAGACCTTCCACCAGATGGATTGATACGGTGGCTGCTACGATGGGCTCAAGCATAGCAAGGATCATGGAGCTAGCGTGGGATCGGGAGGTATTTCATTCTGCTGTGCATGGGGTCGCTATGAGTCGGAAATGACTTGATGGCACCTAACAACAACAATAGGACAACTGAGGCTCCGTGTCTCTCATTCTACAGGAGGCTATCTGGGCATGTTCACATGACAATGGCAGAGAGCAAAACACCAGCAGAAAATGCAACTGTTTATTCATCCCATCTGCTAATACTTGCCTGATTAAAACAAGTCATATGGCCAAGCTCAGAGATTAAGTGGGAGGGTGCTCCAGATTTGCATGGTAAAAGTTGAGGATATAGGAAAGGGTGGAAGAATTGGAGAATCTCTGGTAATTTACATGTCACAAGCATTTGCTGGACTGTGAGGAAAGCAACTCCATTGCCCCCTTCCCTAGCTCAGTGTGTCCTCTAATATTTTTCAGGGACTCTCCATGGATCCCTGGAGAGTGATACATGCAGCTGTCTGCTGGCAGTATCTAGAGTTGTTGAATAGAACTTTCTGCAATGATGGAAGTATTCTAATTCTACTAGCCACACACTGGCTTTTGAGTATTTGAAATGTGTTCAGTGAGTCTGAGGAACTGAAGTTTTAATTTTAGCTAATTTTATTTGAATTAAATTTAAATAGCCAAATGTGGCTAGTGGCTAATACCATATTGAGCACCCACATTTATACTCACAAATCTATGGAATTTGTGTTCAGCTTTCTCCTCAGAACAGCCCCCTTTCAAAACAAAACAAAGAACAACCTGCTCTGTTGAGTCAATTCCAATTCATAGCAACCCTATAGGACAAAGTCAAATTTCCCCACAGGGTTTCCAAAGTCTCTAAATCTTTACAGAAGCAGACTGACTCATCTTTCTCCCACAGAGTGGCTGGTGGGTTCAAACCACTGACCTTTTGGTTAGCAACTGAATGCTTTAACCACTATGCCACCAGAGCTCCTACCCTTTGAACTCAACAGCAACAATAACAACAACAACAACAAAAAAAAACCAAACTCAAGGGGTCATATGTATGTATTGGCTCCCAGGAGCAATTCTGGGTCTCATAAGTCTAAAGCTAGTCGTGTAAACCAAACTCAAGCAGTGACTGTGGATGACATCTTTGACATGCTAGAGGGAACATCAACTGAAATGCCTGAATGGATTGGGAAGACACTGTAAGTAGAAGAAAAAAGGGAATCATTGGTTTAAATGGGAAATTTGGTGTGGACACCAAACACCTCAAAAGAGAAATGCATACAAAGAATAATGTTAACATGGTATCTCTGGTGGCCAAGAAGGAGCGAGTAATACACAGTTTCTAATTTAGGGCATGACAAGATAAATACATAAACAAACAAAAGGTCTTTCTTTACTCCTATGGTTGTAAAATGTTTTTCCATAGTCTCTTGTGGTTGTTAAAACAACAATACAGAAAATATTGTGGTATCAGCTGCTTTACATAGCAATAACAATCCTATATACTGTTGCTTTATTTATGACTTGGAAGAGCTCATTTCTTTAACCTGAAACTAGTAACTGTTTATTTTCTTAAGAAAGAGTGACATTAAGGCTCAGAAATATCAGAGAGGTCACCTGGAGTTGTAAAACTTCCGAAATCTGTAAAAACAAGTTTTTAATAGTACTCATTTAAAATTTTTTAAAAAACATAATCAAGTTTGTAGGTCAGAACTCTTTAGTGATAGAAACTCAAAAATAAGTTAACCAGAAAGGGAGATTTCTTTTTTTTTTTTCTCTTTGATTTACTGTAGAAGAAAAGGCAGGGCTGTTCCTCACCCCAAGGGGAGCCGAGGGTTCCATAGGACAGAAACTTTATCCCTTTTTCTCTTCCTGGTTTTCTTCTTCTCTTTTTGTTTTTTCCATGCAGCTTAAATCATGGCCAGTGGCAGTCAAACACCTACAATATCATCTTAGAAAACTTTTGTTAGTTGCCAACATAACATCAGTTTTCCTGCTTTCTTTTTTCCTGACTCCCTTCATCAAGTAACCCAGTGCTTTAGTGGAAACTTAATCTTCCCCCATTTTTACAGTAAGGTTCTGATGAGTTCAATCAGTGTGTCTTATTCTTGTTTTAGAAACCTATTTCTAATAACAAATCTTTTCAAAACTTAGTGTATGTGCATGTATGTATATGTATGCTCATATACAAAAACTCCCACATAAATCACTGCTGTAGAGTCCCATAGTGACCCTATAGAACAGAGTAGAACTGCCCCATAGAGCTTCCAAGACTGTAAATCTTTATGGAAGTTGATTGCCACATTTTTCTCCCACAGAGGTTGGTGAATTCGAATCACTGACTTTCAGTTAGCAGCCGAGTATTTTAACCACTGTGCCATCAAGGCTCCTTTTGTGCTCTTATGCACATACATTTCTACTCATAATATACATACACACATACATGATACATCACTATAAGTGTACATAGCGATGCAAGTTTGAGGAATTTCCTTCTGTTCCTTGAATTGGATTTTATGATTTGAGCTTTTGTCTCTCTTTTGCTTCCCGTTCTTTCACTCTTCTTGGTTTAAATTTGTCCTGCTGCATGTTCATAGTTGTCACGCTATTCTTTTTCATACTCAGCTCTTTCCAGGAACATATTCCATTTGCTCTGATGTAGTGAAAATGATTTCTTGATTCTCTCTCCAATTTATTTGAGAGCAATGTTTCCTCTGAGTTGTAATGAGGGGCTGGGGAGTTTGTTCTTCATTTACTCATCTATAGCTTGAGGAAATATATCCTATAGTAAGAATGTGTGTGTGGGAGGTGATGTCTTTGTTTTCTCCTCTATTTCTTGTTAAATATTAAATTGCACTCTACCACTTGACAGTGTGTACGCCATTCCAGTGGGGCATACCATGCATAACACTAAAGCCTTTACTTCTATTAAAGAAAACTAGTCTTGTTATTCTTGTTGTTTATTTGATCCTCTTGTTTTCCAGTTTCCGTTACTACTTACAGAAAAGGGGGAAGGGAAGAAAGAGAGGCAGAGAAAGAGAATAGAGGAATGTAGGGTAAGGGGGAGAAGGAGAGAAAAGACAAAGATGGTCACTTAATTTGCTTTTCTCCAGATCTGAGGGTATTAATGAGGATTTTTCAGGATTTATTACAACCATTGGATGGTGGAGATGGTGTTAGAAGTCAAGCCAGTTTCTCCTCTGCTTGGCTCCAGAATCTGCTGTTCTTTCTTTAGATACCTGTTTTTGAGGTTTATGGCATTAGTTTAAACCCCTTTTCTTATTTGGTGGCTGATAGTAAATTTTTTTACTTTGGTAAAGCTCTGGTAGCATAGTGGAGCTCTGGTAGCATAGTGGCTAAAGGCACGTGACTGCTAACCAGAAGGCCGGTGGTTCAAACCCACCAGCCACTCCTTGGAAGGAAGATGGGGCAATCTATTTCTGTAGTGATACTGCCTCGGAAACCCAAGGAGGGGTCGTTATGAGTCGAGTCCGACTCGACGGCACATAACAACAACAACAGTAAATTTTTATGTTGTTGAAAAAGGTATTTGCAATGAATAAATCATTGGTCTTGCAAAATTCTATCATGTGATCTTCAGCATCATTTCTATCAACAAGGCCACATTTTCCAAATACTGGTGATTCTTCTCTGTTTCCAACTTTTGTATTCCAATCACCAGTAATAATCAACACATCTTGATCACGTGTTTGGTCAACTCCAGACTGCAGAAGCTGGTAAAAATCTTCAGTTTCTTTATCTTTGGCTTTAGTGGTTGGTGTGTAAATTTGCATAATAGTAATATTAACTGGTCTTCCTGTAGGTGTATGGATATAATCTGATCACTGACAGCACTGTACTTCAGATAGATCTTAAAACATTCTTTGTGATGAATGCCACACCATTCCTCTTCAATTTGTCATTCCTAGCATAGTAGATCATATGATTATCTGATTCAAAATGGCCAAAAGCAGTCCATTTCAGCTCAGTAATGCCTAGGATATTGATCTTTATGTGTTTTGTTTCATTTTTGATAATTTCCAATTTTCCTAGATTCATGCTTTGTACATTCCATGTTCTGATTACCAACAGATGTTTGCAGCTATTTCTTCTCATTTTGAGTCTTGCCATATCAGCAAATGAAGGTTTCATAAGCTTTACTCCATCCATGTCATTAAGATCAACTCTACTCTGAGGAGCCAGCTCTTCCCCAGTCATATTTTGAGTGCCTTCCAACCTGAGAGGCTTATCTTCTAGTACTACATCATGCATTATTTCAGGGCTATTCATGAAATTTTCCGCTAATATATCAGATAGTATTTCACTGCTATTCACAAGGTTTTCAATGGCCAATTCTTTGAGAAGTGGATTGTCCCTTCCTTCTTCCGAGTCTGTCTTAGTCTGGAAGCTATGCTGAAACCTATCCACCATGGGTGACCTTGCTGGTATTTGAAACACTGGTAGCATAGCCTCCAGTCTCACAGTAACAGGTGGACCTCACCAATGTAATACACAGGAATCAGATTGACTACATCTGTGGAAAGAGGGGATGAAGAAGCTCAATATCTTCAGTCAAAACAAGGCCAGGAACTGACTGTGGAACAAACTATCAACTGCTCACATGCAAGTTCCAGGTGAGGCTGAAGACAATTAAAACAAGTCCACAAGAACCAAAATATGACCTTGCATGTATCCCACCTGAATTTGGATGTCATCTGAAGAACAGATCCGATGCATTGAACACCAATGACTGAAAACAAGACAAATTGTGGGATGACATCAAGAACATCATACGGGAAGAATTCAGAAGGTCATTAAAAAGACAAGAAGGGAAGAAAAGACCAAAATGTATGTCAGAAGAGACTCTGAAACTTGCTCTTGAACAGAGAGTAGCTAAAGCAAATGGAAGAAATGACAAGGTAGAAGAACTGAACAGAATATTTAAAAGAGCAGCTAGAGAAGATAAAATCAATAATTATAATGAAATGTGCAAAGGCCTGGAGTTAGAAAAACAAAAGGGGAGAACACACTCAGCATTTCTCAAGCTGAAAGAACTGGAGAAAAAATTCAATTCTTGAGCTGCAATAGTGAAAGATTCATACTGAATGATGCAGCAAACATCAAAGGAAGATGGAAGGAATACATAAAGTCACTGTACAAAAAAGAATGGTTGATGTTCATCTATTTCAGGAGGTGACATATGATCAAGACCCAACCATATTCAAGGAAGAAGTCAAAGTTGCTCTGAAAGAATTGGCAAAAAACAAAACAAAACAAAACAAACAAAAAAAGGCTCCAGGAACTGACTGAATACCCATTGAGATGCTTCAACAAATGGATGCTGTGCTGGAGGCACTTACTCCCCTATACAAAGAAATTTAGAAGACATCTACCTGGCCAACTGACTGGAAGAGATCCATATTTGTATCCATACATATTTTTATGTATATTTTTAAAGCATAAAAATATACAATTTCACATGAAAGAATCACCAAAGAAAGGTGATTCTACATAATGTGGAAATTATTGAACAATATCATTAATTTCACATGCAAGTAAAATTTTGTTGAAGATAATCCAAAAATGGTTGCAGGAATTTACTGACAGAGAACCTCCAGAAATGCAAGCTGGATTCAGAAGAGGACATGGAATGAAGAATATCATTGCTGATGTCAAATGAATCTTGGCTGAAAGAAAA
>NW_006921965.1:3250477-3258218 GCF_000298275.1 Orycteropus afer afer | reverse complement strand
ATGCAGATGACACAACCTTGCTTGCTGAAAGTGAAGATGACTTGAAGCACTTACTGATGAAGATTAAAGACTACAGTCTGCAGTACGGATTATGCCTCAACATAAAGAAAAGGAAAATCCTTACAACTGAACTGATAAGCAGCATCACAACAAATGGAGAAAAGATTGAAGTTGTCAAAGATTTCATATTACTTGTTTCCACCATCACCACCAATGGAAGCAGCAGTCAAGAAATCAGATGATGTATTGCCCTGGGCAAATTTGCTTCAAAAGACCTCTTTAAAATATTGAAAAGCCAAGACGTCTCTTTGAAGATTAAGGTGAGTCTAACCCAAGCCATAGTATTTTCAATTGCCTCATATGCATGTGAAAGCTGGACAATGAATAAGGAAGACTGAAGAAGAGTTGATGCTTTTGAGTTGTGGTGTTGGCAAAGAATACTGAAAGTCTCCTGGACTGTCAGAAGAACTAACCAATCTGTCCTGGAGGAAGTGCAGCCAGAATGCTCCTTGGAGGCAGAAGGGCCAGACTTCATCTCCCCTACTTTGGTCATGTTGTCAGAAAGGACCATTCCCTGGAGAAGGATGTCATAATCGGTAAAGTAGAAGATCAGAGAAAATGGAGAAGACACTCAGTGAGATGGATTGACATGGTGGCCGCAGTGATGGGCTCAAGTATGACAAGGATTGTGAGGCTGGTGCAGGACCAGGCAGTGTTTCGTTCTGTTGTATACAGGGTTGGTATGAGTCACAGCCCACTTGATAGCACCTAACAACAACCTAAGAACAGAAAATGTTTTTGCTTACTCTGTTAAGTAAAGTAGGATAGAAATTCTTAGAGGAAGTTTCTCACCATATCTCAGAAGTTTGAGCCTCAGTTTTTTGGTAATAAAATGGATTTATGTATTACTCAAAGCGTTGCTATGATGATAAAATGGATTAATGTTTGCAAACTATGTAGCACAGTGCTGGGTGCAGAGAAGATAGTTGGCAGTTTGTAGAATGCATTTAATTTAAATTAAATGAGTAAATACGTTTGCACTTTCGGGGTGGGCAAGATTGGCTCATAAATATGGTAGCATCTTTATATATATAATAAAAATATACAAAATAGACACTATTTCTAATCTTCTCCCTCAAGATATATCCATAGTTCTAATACTTATAAATATTAATATTTTGTTACTAATGAAGAACACATTATTAGTTCAAGTATCCTAAGCAAGTATTATGCTTAGGCCATTAACTTAAGACTGATTTTTAGTTTATTTCATAATTATTAGTCTTTTCTAGATGAGTTGAGAGGATCAAGAGAAATTAGTCACCTATAGGAATCATGATGATATATTTGTAGTCAATTCTTGATTATACAAGGAACTGTGGTGGTATAGTGGTTAAGGCATTCAGCTACTAACCGAAAGTTCAGTGGTTTGAACCCACCAGCCACTACATGGAAGAAAGATGGGGCAATCTACTTCCATAAAGATTTACAGCCTTGGAAACCCAGAGGGGATCACTGTGAGTCAGAATCAACTCAATGGCAGTGAGTTTGTTTTTTTCCCTGATTATATCAAAAAACAAAACAAAAAAAACCCCTCAAAAACCAAACTCACTGCTATCGAGTCGGATCTGAGTCAGAGCGACCCCTCCTTGGGTTTCCAAGGCAATTATCACTACGGAAGTAGATTGCCCAATCTTCCTTCCAAGGAGTAGCTGGTGGGTTTGAACCGCTAGCCTTCTGGTTAGTAGTCAAATGCCTTAGGCACACATGGCTATTTTCTTCAGTTTGATTACAGTGTTTCTCAAAACATACCCCAAAAATAGGAAAAAAGGTCTGATTTGGTATGAATGGCAAATCAATGTTTGCTTCTATAAATGAAATAAGACGAGATGGTGAATCTCATAAAAACCTCCTAGTTAGGAGATTTTGTTAACAGACCTTCTTTCACACTGACCCCATGTCAGAAATCTGTGCTGGCTCTACCACCAGCCTCCTGGAAGAAGGATACATTTGCTTTAATCAAAAGGAAAGTGATAGGAGATAGTACCCATCTTTTAGCACTTGTTCATAGAACTAAATATATATGTTTGTATAACTGACAAAAATATGTAATATTTCTATGTTGTTGTTGTTGTTATTTGCTGTCGAGTGAGCCCCGACTCATAGCGACCCCTCCTTGGGTTTCCGAGGCAGTATCACTACGGAAGTAGGATTGCCCAACCTTCCTTCCGAGGAGTGGCTGGTGGGTTTGAACCGCCAGCCTTCTGGTTAGCAGTCAAGTGCCTTAGGCACTATGCTACCAGAGCTCCTAATATTTCTATGTTAATATTTCTATAGTTTATAATTAAATGTAATAGAAACAATATATCAATACTACAGTAATGTGTAATGGTAATAGGAGAAACAACGTGCAGGGCTGAGGGGCTATATGGCAACTCTCTGTACTTTCTGCATAATTTTTCTGTAAACTGAAAACTGCCTAAACAATAATGTCTTTAAATATTTACCAGTTGCCATTGAATTTATACAAACTCCTGGCCACGCCATGTGTGTCAGACTAGAACAGTGCTCCATAGGGTTTTCAATGGCTGTTTTTTTTCAAAGTAAATCACCAGGTCTTCCTTCTGAGGCATCTCTAGGTGAACTCACACCCCAACTTTTGGTTAGCAGCTAACTGTGTTAACTGTACTATCCAGAGATTCCATTAAAATATCTATATTGATCCCAACCACTAGTAAGACTATTGTATTAAAAGTTTGAGGTCCATGCAATGTATTACTTTGTGATGTGCATTAGAACATTTTTATTACTATATTACTATGTTAAAGATGTTTTAGTGTATCTGGAAGTGTTTCTTTAAATTTTTTTTTTTTTATACATAGAAAAGTACGCTATATACTGTATACTAACACAAGCGTTTGACTGACTTTAGATATGAACCGTACCTAACTATGCTGACTTATGCACAAATTCTACTTAAAGACAGACTTTGGAATGGAACTCATTTGTAAACCAGGGACTTCCTGTATATAATATCTTGTTTGTACAATGTCTAAATCACATAATGCCTTTTCCCCAGAATGTATTGTGGATGTTAAATGACTCATGACTGTACTATGTACATCAAACCCAAGATGACATAATCTTCACCAAAACTTTTCTTACACTTAATTATGTGTTCATTGATGCTTTAATTGACACAGAGATATTCAATAGATGCTTTTTGAATGAATATGAAAAAAATCTATATTGACATCAATATTTACCTATTTATATATATTTATTTGAGGAGAGACAGAGGGGACAATTGGAACATTTCATCCAATGCTATCTTCCTTCTTTGCCTATGTCCTAGTTTGATTGTAAATTTCTTTGTAGGGAGGAATTCAATGTTATCTGTGTTTTTACTCTCCTTTCTGCCTTCACCACCTAGCACAGTGACTGATCTCTAGTAGATGTGTAAATACTCGTTGAAGAAATCAGCCTGTGATGAGTGAGACAAATAGACCACTACAATCTAATTTATAGCCATCATCCATCAAGCTTATCAAATCTAAAAACATGTGTTTAATTTTTCTGAAAACTATGCATGTAATTAGAGGATGGTAAATTGAATGGTTATCTAATGTTACCAGAGGAACTGCTGTCACAACTGTTCTTGGAGACTAGACTATTTCCAAGCTTCTCCATAACTAGGAAGGAGCTCTGGTGGTATAGTGATTAAAGCATTTGGCTGCTAATCAAGAGGTCAGCAGTTTAAGCCCACCAGCTGCTCTGTAGGAGAAAGATGAAGCAGTCTTCTTCTGTAAAGATCTATAGCCTTGGAAACCCTTTGGAGGCAGTTTTACTCTGCCATATTGGGATTCTTTGTGTCAGAATCTACTTGATGGCAGAGGGTGGTGGTGGTGGACTATAGTTAGTGTCAAGCATGTCATTTTGCTACATTCTACTGGGAAGATGAGATTCTAGCAATTATTTGGGGAGAATATTGTGGGTGTAGTTGACATATCTTCCCTGAATATTGGTAGTATTCATAGTGTGACTATGAGATTCCTTGGATTTTCATATCCAAGTCAAGACAATTGCCTTTTGTTGAAAAAGCAAATGACTCCTTTATATTATGTGTGTATGTGTATTATTCAACATCTGACCAATAACAGCACAGATAAACAGGGAAGAGTAAGCCATGACTCATATTCTCTTGGGTGTTCTTTTTTTCACTTGTTGGGTGGTTTACATAAATCAAGGCAAACAAACTCTTGTATTCTTCAAAATTGACAGGGGTGTACCTTCACACTGTGTTTTAATATACTTCCTTTCACAATTGGTAGTATTATTTACTTAGGATCAAATGTACTGAGGTGCTGAAAATGCTTTGAATTTATTAGTCTCCGTATCTTTTGCCTGCACTGGTCCTCCATAGTGAATGTTTCTGTTGTTCACATCTATTTGTTGAGGTCATTTCTATCCTTTAAAAGCCCATAAAAATACTAATATCTCTAACAGTGCTTTTAATTATCTTATACCATTTATCTTATACATATTTCAAAATGCAAAATACATATAGGAATTTAAGGTAAAGAAGAATTGAGCTCAGCTTGACAAGAATCTAACCAGGTAGAAGTAGACCAGCATGAAGCATTTTGAAAAGGTCAATCAATAGGAAGAATTCTGATGATACCTACACTGGAAACATATCTTTACAATCCAGCGTCTCTACTTCATTCACTCTTGTCTTCCATGTTATGGCATTTTCCCTTTATTGGGCAGATTGGGCATGAAAAGACTACATTATTTCTAAGCTTCTTTATAGGTAGGTCAAGATAGTTCAGAGGCATTTGATAGTGCAAAAAAAAAAAAAAAAGATACTTAATGAAACTATAATTATGCCACAAAAAAATATAGAGGTCGCCTTAATCATTCACATTTGTTTTAATGTCTTAAGTCATAATTTTTAAATTTTAATACACTAAGTCTTTTACATAAACTCTTTCCACAAGTCCCCATGCCAATAAAGGTGATATAGCTCTTAGGCTAGTGCTGTATCTTGAAAAGTGTTATGGGCTCACACATCTAGGGCATAAAAGAAACCAGTCATGTCAAGTGAAATGAGCTGGAAGATTTTTAATTAACTTTGAAACAATGACCTGCTTGGCTGATACTATTCTTCTTCAGGTGACCAGATCTCACTCTTATTAGCTATATTAATCTATTAATTCATTCAAGGCAATTTAGTGGGCACTATTATTTGCCAAGAACTCTGATAGTTGCTGGACACTAGCCTAAGTGCTATGTCATCTTTATTGACATGGGAACCTGTGCAAAGAGTTTATAGAAAATGCTTATAAAGTAACATTACAGATTCCAGGGATTAGGACCAAATATATCTGCAGGTTCATCATTTAGCCTATACAGTCACTAAGTACATTGCAACTATTACAAGTAGGTATTAAGTCTTTACTATGTCAGCAACATAAATGGCAGCTTTACATGTAGACCTTGCCAGATGGGATACACAAGAATCAGATAAACTACATCTGTGGAAAGAGGTAATGGAGAAACTCACTATCATTAGACAACAAGGTTAGGAGCTGATTGTGGAACAAACCATCAATTGCTCATAAGGAAGTTCAAGGTGAACCCAAAGAAAATGAAAAGAAGTCCACAAGAGTCAATATGACCTTGAGTATATCCCACCTGAATTTAGGGACCATATGAAGAATAGATTCAATGCATTGAACACTAATGACCAAAGGCCAGATGAGTTGTGAGATGACATCAAGAACATCATACATGAAGAAAGGAAAAGATCATTAAAAAGACAGGAAAGGAAGAAAAGACCAAAATGGATGTCAGAAGAGACTCTGAAACTTGCTCTTGAACAGAGAGTTGTTGTTCTTGTTGTTATGTGCCATTGAGTCGTCTCTGACTCATGGTGACCCATCCTTGGGTTTCTGAGGCAGTATCATTACGGAAGTAGATTGCCCAACCTTCCTTCCAAGGAGTGACTGGTGGGTTTGAACTGCCATCCTTCTGGTTAGCAGTCAAGTGCCTTAGGCACTACACCATGAACAAAGAGTAGTTAAAGCAAATGGAAGAAATGATGAAGTAAAAGAGCTGATCAGAAGATTTCAAAGGGTGGCTGAAGAAGACAAAGTCAATTATTATAAGGAAATGTTCAAAGACCTGGAGTTAGAAAAACAAAAGGGAAGAATACACTTGGCATTTCTTGAGCTGAAAGAACTGAGGAAAAAATTAAAGCCTCAAGTTGCAATATTGAAGTATCCTATGGGCAAAATATTGAATAATACAGGAAGCATCAAAAGAAGATGGAAGAAATACAGAGATTCACTGCACCAGGAAGAATTGGTCGATGTTCAACTATTTCAGGAGGTAGCATATGATCAAGAACCAATGGTATTGAAGGAAGAAGTTGAAGCTACATTAAAGGAATTGGCTAAAAACAAGGCTCCAGGAATTGATGGAATACCCATTGAGATGTTTCAGCAAACAGATGCAGCATTGGAGGCACTTATTCATTTATGCCAAGAAATTTGGAAGAGCTGGTCAGCTGACTGGACCAAACCAAAACCAGACTCACTGCTATTGAGTTGATTCTGGCTCACAGAGACACCCCCACCACCACCACCACCACTGGGTTTCCAAGGCTTTAAATTTTTATTGAAGCAGATTGCTTCATCTTTCTTTTGTGGAGCAGATGATGGGTTCAAACAACCAAACTTTTGGTTAGCAGCCAAATGCCTTAACCACTACACTACTAAAGCTCCTTAACTGACTAGAAGAAAATGATAATTGTGCCCATTCCAAAGAGAGATGATCTAACAAAATGTGGAAATTATCAAAAAATATCATTAATGTCACATGCAAGTAAAATTTTGCTACAATTGAAAAATGGTTGCAGCAGTGTATTGACAGGGAACTGCCAGAATTTCAAGCTGGATTCAGAAGAGGACCTGGAATGAGGGTATCATTGCTGATGCTGATGGATTTTGGCTGAAAGCAAATATCAGAAAGATGTTTACCTATGTTTTATTGACCATGCAAAGGCATTTGACTGTGTGGATCATAACAAATTATGGATAACATTGCAGACAATAAGAATTCCAGCACTTAATTGTGCTCATGAGGAACCTGTACCTAGACCAAGAGGTTGTTGTTCAAACAGAACAAGGGGATACTGTATGGTTTAAAATCAGGAAGAGTGTGAACCAGGGTCCTTTCAGCACAATTATTCAATCTGTATCTGAGTAAATAATCTGAGAAGCTGGACTTTATGAAGAATGCAGCATCAGGATTGTAGTAAGATTCATAACAACCTGCAGATAACACAACCTTACTTGTTGAAAGTGAAGAAGATTTAAGCATTACTGATGAAGATCAAAGACTATAGTCTTCAGTATGGATTAAAACAAAAATCCTCACAATTGGGCCAATAAGCAACATCATGATAAATGGAGAAAAGATTGAATTTTTCAAAGATTTCACATTACTTAAGTCTACAATCAACACCCATGGAAGCAGCAGTCAAGAAATCAGCAGTCAAGAAATCAGACGTCACTGGGAAAATCTGCTGTAAAAGACCCCTTGAAAGTGCTGAAGAGCAAAGATGTCCCTTTGAAGATTAAGGTCTGGTAGCATAGTGCCTAAGGCACTTGACTGCTCACCAGAAGGCTGGCGGTTCAAACCCACCAGCCACTCCTCGGAAGGAAGGTTGGACAAT
>NW_006921965.1:3248086-3249971 GCF_000298275.1 Orycteropus afer afer | reverse complement strand
GGAAGGAAGGTTGGGCAATCCTACTTCCGTAGTGATACTGCCTCGGAAACCCAAGGAGGGGTCGCTATGAGTCAGGGCCAACTCGACGGCAAACAACAACAACAACACCACCAACATGGTACAGAAGCAAACAAAAATCCATGTTTCAGAAGGGAAATAGTTATTTGATAAGAAGGTTATGGTTTTCTTGAACCCTAGTGGTCTGGACAGTGGTTCTTTAAATGCAGGTTTTCAGATCATCCATAGACACTTCAAATTTTATTAGATATACTAAGTTCCTAAGGGCCAAGTGTTTGCCTAGATCCACTGAGAGATTCCTTTTTCTTAGCTTCACTCAAAGCAAGCTACCTTGAATGTCACTCAGTAAATGTACTGGAATTGCATACATATGTTGTCTCCAAATTTCAAGAGGTCCATTAAGCCTTGTGCCTCTTTCTTGATGGTTTAACAAAACAAAATGAAAAAACACCCTAAAGACCCAATTTCCATTGAGCGGACTCTAACTCATGGAAACCGTGCATGTGTCAGAGTAGAACTGTGCCCCATTGCGTTTTTAATGGCTATCTTTTCAGAAGTAGATCGCCAGGACTTTTTTTCTGAGTGTCTCTAGGTGGACTTGAACTTGCAAATTTTGTTTATTAGCCAAGCCTTTTAACCATTTGCACTGCTCAGGGTCTCCTTTCTTGGTGATTCCAGTGTCATCCAGTCCATTCTGACCATAGCAAGCCTGAGTTGAACTGTCCCATAGAGTTTCCAAGGCTGTAATTCTTTATGGTAGCAGACTGCCTCATCTTTCTCCTACAGAGCGGCTGGTGGATTTTGAACCACCGACCCTTGGATTAGCTGCCCAAAGTCTTAACCACTGCAACATCTTTTCTGTCACTTTTTTTTTAATTGTGTAAAAACATATATAATACATTTGCCAATTCAATATTTTTTATATGTACAATTCAGTGACACAAATTACATCAACAATCACCAGTATTTGCCAAGTTTTCCATAAGAGCTCTGGTGGCATAATGCCTAAGGCATTTGACTGCTAACCAGAAAGCTGGTGGTTCAAACCCTCCAGCCTTCCTTGGAAGGAAGGTTGGGCAATCTACTTCTGTAGTGATACTGTCTTGGAAACCCAAGGAGGGGTCGCTATGAGTCGGATCCGATTCCACAGCAGTGGGTTAAATGGATAGTCAGTGCTTCTTAAACAATGTTCTGTCATATCCTGCTATGCCCCATTCTACTGAACGCCCAGAAACTTCACTGAAGTTGCGGGCTCCTGAATTCACTTATTACATGTGTGTCTTCTGATGGTATTCCATTCTTATTCACCATTCATTGTAAGTTCTTTTAAGCCTTTTTATTTTCACTTATAGACTCAGATATTCTGCACATATTTCCTTCTTACTCAGCTGCTCTTCATCTTTTCCCCACTATGAAATATGCAGGGGTGGATTAATCAGTTCTGACATCTACACTCTCACCTCCCACCCACAGAGTCCCCTGTGAATCGAATGAAAGAGATGATATTCTAGAATGAGAATAAACAGTATGCTAGAATGGGCATCCTTTTTAAAGCTCAGTTAAACCAGATGCAAAATGAATTTGCTATCGGGCATGATGGGCGTGGTTTGTCTTTCTTGTGTAGATCGGGGAATTTGCAGGTGGGTCTGACTACTAGATTCTTCTGTTTCTGAGCCAGATGTGCGCATAAATACAAGTGGCACACATTTACTGCTTGTATGGCTGCATGAATAAATTCCTCCCTCATTAAAGCTGAGAATTGGAATAGTCAAAGCAGTATCCTCTTTCTTTGCTTCTTAAGCACATACTAGGTAATGTGGAGGAGCTCTGGTGGCATAGTGGCTAAGTCACTTGCCTGCTAACCAGA
>NW_006921965.1:3245223-3247126 GCF_000298275.1 Orycteropus afer afer | reverse complement strand
AACTGTCAGCCTTCTGGTTAGCAGTCAAGTACCTTAGGCACTAAGCTACCAGAGCTCCTATATTCTTTTATTATAGAAAAAATTATAATTCTAGGGATCAGTGGAGACTCTTAGAAGCTAGGGACTTAAGTGAAGGGGAATACATTTCATTTTGTAGACGGCACAACTGAGATCCATAAGGATTACACAGAGCTGGGACTAGAATTCCGAATTGGGTTTCCTTGCCTCACCAGATAATCAGAAAATTAATTACAAATGCCTTGATAGTAATGAAATCTTAAAATCAAAGCAATATCAATACAATGAGATGTTATTCAACCACAAAAAGGAATAAAGTTGGAATGCATGCTGCAACATGGATAAACGTTGAAAACATTATGCTAAGTCAAAGAAGCCAGACACAGAAGCCCTCACAGTGCATGATTCTATTTATTTGAAATGTCCGGAATAGGCAAGATATATATGGAGATATAAAGTGGATTAGTGGCTGCCAAGGCTGAGGGAGGGAGGAATAAGGAGTACTGCTAATGGGTACATGTTTCTTTTTGAAGAAATGAATATTCCAGAGTTAGATAGTGGTGATGGTCATGCAACTGTGTACATACTAAAAAGCAATAAATTGTACATTTTAAAAGGGTGATTTTTATGGTATGTTGAATTATGTCTCAATACTGATATAAACAATATCAACACAAGATATTACAATGGCTGTTGTTGTTGTTGTTGTTGTTATGTGTCGTCAAGTTGGCCCCGACTCATAGCGACCCCTCCTTGGGTTTCCGAGGCAGTATCATTACGGAAGTAGGATTGCCCAACCTTCCTTCTGAGGGAGCTTCTGGTTAGCAGTCAAGTGCTTTAGCCATTATGCTACCAGAAATGAAACAATTCTCAAACTTATAACAAGGTGCCAGTATTTCCTCAAGCTTTTGAAGGACTGACAAATGTAGTAACACTACAAGTAGCTTCTTATCAGATTCATTTAATTAATAAGATGAATAATCCAACAAAAACAAAGGGAAAATGTCAACAACAAAATCAAGGATTTGTCATTAATTCACATAATGATCAAGAGAGATAAAAATCTTCTTACATTAAAAGGTTAGAGAGAAACAATTGGCCCAGCTTAATTACAAATTGAATTTTAAAGGTCCCAGAAAACCTTAGGAATAGGGATCTCCCAGGAAGCAAATTGCTCTTTATTGTGATAATTGCTATTTAACATAGCAGATATCTACTGGCATCTTCCAGAACATTCTTAATGTAGCTCATGGTAATTGGAGGAAGTTGATTCATTACATGAAAAATTAAACAACTTTCACATTAGCTACCTTGACCTCATCATGCTTATAAATATCTAAAGTGGATTGGAGACAATTTTTAAGCTTTTTTTTAAATAAAGAAAATCAAACAAGATAGTGGTTGGTGTCTATCCAATATAGATTTCCACCCCTTTTTCCTAACAATTGACCCTCATTATATTTGAAAGGGTAAACAAAAAACTCTTTTTTCCAGTTTCTTTGGTGTCAGAAGTGGCCATGCCTCAGCATTCTTGCCAAGGAAATCTGAAAGTGGAAGCTTTCATTTATTAAAATGATGGGTCATTTATTAAAACCCTCTAATAGAGGTCAGAATTAGCTGCCATGTGCCTTTTACTTTTGGCCATTCCTTTTTGCCCTATCTGAAATAGGAATATGATGACAGTAGTGGAAGAGCCTTCTTGAGACCAGGAAGCAACAGCTAATGATGGCCAAGTGAAAAGATAGTAAAAGCCTGGGACCTGATGGCATCATACAGCCACTGTATCAACCCCAAACCATTCAACTCCAGAATTCTATGTGTGAGAAAAATGAGACCAACTTGTTTAAGCCACTATTCCTACCCCCCCATATTTTTATTACTTATA
>NW_006921965.1:3243892-3244913 GCF_000298275.1 Orycteropus afer afer | reverse complement strand
CTGTAGTGATACTGCCTCGGAAACCCAAGAAGGAGTCACTATGAGTCAGGTCTGACTTGACGGCACATAACAACAACATATCTATCTATCTATCTATCTATCTATCTATCTATCTATCTATCTATTTACCTAATGAAAAAGAGAACTGTGCTATATTGGGTATAACTGAAAATCTAACCAGAAGCCACATAGAATTTCTTTATTTCTAACAATTTTCTTGGCCAGTTACTTACCATTTTTTCATTTGTGAACAAATTTCAAATTATAATAATTTCAGATTTTTTAAAAATGTGAAACATGATGCATACAATTACACATTTTTGATATTATTCAAGAGAATTTCAAAGGAACCATAATTTGGTAATCAGAACTTTTAGTAAAGAAGTCTTTCTCTGAGAATAGTTGGAATAGGTTCCAGAATGGAATCATGGAATTTCTTTCTTTGTACATTTTCATAAGTAGGCTAGATTAGTGCTTGACCTCTGCAGCTCTTCAGCCTGTGTGGTCCCTGGACCAGCTGTAGGTCTAAAAACTGTTAGTTACTTGTTAGAAATGATATAGGAGATAGAGAGCTTGCACCCAAATGTAAATCAACTACATCACTAAGTGCACGTTTAGTTCAGCTTCCTTGGTTGATTAAGACTTTCCTACGAATGAAGAAGTATGTGGATTTATATTTTTGGTCAATCTCCTTATTTTGTTCTGAATGGGCATTTTGAGTAGCACTGAGATAACCAACTCTATTAGGTAGAAGGAATCCCTGGGTGGTGCAAACGATTAACACACTTGGCTGCTAAACGAAAGTTTGGAGGCTTGAGTGCACCCAGAGTCACTCAGAAGAAAGGTCTGGTGATCTTCCAAATGGCAGCCACTGAGAACCCTACGGAGCACAGTCTGCTCTGGTTCACATGGGATCGCCATGAGTCAGAACTGACTCATGACTGGCTTGTTAGGTTGTTATTAGGTGTTGTCGAGTTGATTCTGACTCATAGCGACCCTGTGTACAACAGAATGACACGTT
>NW_006921965.1:3239542-3241792 GCF_000298275.1 Orycteropus afer afer | reverse complement strand
TTTTGCATTCCAATCACCAATAATCTTCAATACATTTTGATTGCATGTTTAGTCTATTTCAGACTGCAGTAGTTGGTAAAAATCTTCAATTTCTTCATCTTTGGCTTTAATGGTTGGTGCATAAATTTAAATAATAGTAGCACTAGCTGGTCTTCCATGTAGGTGTGTGGATATTATCCTATCACTGACAGGGTTGTACTTCAGGGTAGAGCTTGGAACATTCCTTTTGATGATGAATGTGACACCATTCCTCTTCAATTTGCCATTCCCAGCATAGTAGACCACAGTAGATCATCTGATTCAAAACGGCCAATACCTTTCCTTGTCAGCTCACTAATGCCTAGGATGTCAGTCTTTGTGTGTTCCATTTCCTTTTTGACTATTTCCAGTTTTCCTAGATTAAAACCTTGTACATTCCACTTTCTTATCATTAATGGACGTTTGTAGCTCTTTCTTCAAATTTTGAGTCATGATCCATCAGCAAATGAAAGTCTTGAAAGCTTTACTCCATCCACGTCATTATGTTCAACTCCTCTTTTAGGGGGCAGCTCTTTCCAAGTCATATCTTGAGTGCCTTCCAAGCTGAAGGGCTCATCTTCCGGCACTATATTAGACAGTGTCTCAGGGCTATTCATGAAGTTTTCCAGTAATACATGAGACAGTTTTTCACTGCTATTCATAAAGTTTTCAGTGTTCAAGTTTTTCAGAAGTTGATGGCCCATCCTTCTTCCCAGTCTATCTTAGTCTGAAAGCTCTGCTGAAACCTATCTGCCATGGGCGATCCTGCTGGTATTCGAAATACCAGTGGCATAGCCTTCAGCCTCACAGCAATATGCAAGCTACCACAGTACAACAAACTGGCAGATGAATGATGAAGCTTATTAGGTATAATCATGTAATTGTTGTGGGAGATATGATTGTCAGTGTGTGCCCTCTGTAACTCATCACACTGTGAGACTAATTAGAATTATATTTATATTAGGCCCAGATTGTGATGACTTTGAACCCCCAACTACCCACTCAGGAACTTGGCTAAGCTTCTGAGATTCTGTTGGAAACTGTCTCCTATTTGTTCAGAAAAATTCACTCAAGTTTTTTCACTCTTGTCCTCTAGCTAAGTCACCCCAGCATTGCCTTTGCTGCTGGTGTAACATAATGTCCACCTAACAGTAGCTTTAGCAAGAACCCACTGCCATTGAGTTGATTCTGACTCATTGTGACCCCCAGTGGGTTTCCTAGGCTATAAATCTTCACAGAAATAGATTGCCTCATTTTCCTCCCACGGAGCAGCTGGTAAATTTGAACCATTGACCTTCTGGTTAGCAACCAAATCCCTTATACATTATGCTACCAGAGCTCTTTTTTAAAAATAAAAACACTGAATTTTCTCATGTAACAAAAAGTCTGGGGAAAAGGGAATCTAGATTTGAAGCTGGCTCAACAGTTAGCTATAGGTCAAGGTCTTTACATCTTTCAGCCGTGTCATCCTTTGTGTGTTGGCTCTTTGTCCTAGGACAAGTCACCTAATGGCAATTTGTTTCAAAAGCTGTAGATATCGTGGTCTAAAGCACGACGAAATGAATTCAAACAGAAAAAAGAAGCTCTTGCTTTTTTTTTCTTTTTTTTAAATTGTGGTGAAATAGATACAACAAAATATTTGCTATCTCCACTATTTTTACATTTACAACTCAGTGACGTTAATTATGTTCCCCTATTGTGTAACTATCACCACTATTTCCAAATTTTTTCTTCATCTTTAACAGAAATTCAGTACCAAAGGGGCTTTCTTTTATTTAGAGGGAAAATTTCCCTGGAAGCAGCTGGTGTCACCACCCCCTCAGTCGTACCCACTATCCCCAGAAGACTTTCTGTTTCATCTCACTGATCAGAACTGGGTCTCATGAACTACCTCAGGCTGCAAGGAAGGCTGGGAAAGTGATCATGTGGCAAAGGGGAATCGGATTCATCCGCCGGGGCTTCACTCACTGATACTCCAATCTACATCAGGGTTCTGTTGGCAGAGAGGAAGGGGGCGTGGCTATTGTGTAGTTGGGGAGCAGTGTTGGCCAGGATGCTGCTTCCTCAAGCTACCTTTTCAGGGTGGCCATGGCAATGCGGGGCTTCAAAACAACTCGACCCAGACCCAGATCTTACCGTTTCCACTCATGCAAAGAGCTGTTTGAGCCCCTTAACCCTAAGTTCCTGAGCTCTTGAGAGCATCTCCTTAACACACATTCCATATGAATATCC
>NW_006921965.1:3225852-3239242 GCF_000298275.1 Orycteropus afer afer | reverse complement strand
ACCCCAATAAGAGTGTAAAAGCCTTAGTTTCTCGGAGGGCTTATACACTCCCCCAGAATTTCTGAAAAAAGAAGCTGCTCCCAAGCCTAATAATGGGATCTCAACTCTGAAACCATGGCAAAAGGTTTACTTCCTCTTCTACATCCTTTTCCCTATTTACTGACCCTTGTAATTAAGTAATATAAAGGAGCTTATGATACGCATTAAAACAATTGATGGGAATTCTATGAAATGAGAAACAGAGAGAGTTTGTGTGTGTGTGTGTGTGTGTGAGAGAGAGAGAGAGAGAGAGAGAGAGAGAGAGAGAGAATGGTTCAAGAAAGCTTTAAACAAGAACTAGAATTAGAACTATGGTTAGGTTTTGGCCAGACGGAGAGAAAGCTTTGAAGTGGGCATTCTTGGCGGAGAAGTGTTTAGTATGAATATGTTCCAAAGTAGGTACAAATAGAAACAGTTTAGGTCTAGTCAGTGGAGGGAATATAATCATATTACCAAGTGTGTAAGTAATTTAGATATACCCATGATAAATTTATCTCTGTCATTATTAAGTGATTAATGATAATAATTAAGGGTATAAATTCACTGCTGTTGGTGGTGGGTGGCCACAAAATCTTTGCCATTCTTTCTATTGCAAAACATAGTTTTTCTTCCTCCTCTTGAATTTGGATTTCCACTGAAACATGTGTTGGCAAACAGTATGTGATGGAAGTGACACAGTGTAACTTCTGAGGCTAGGTCTCAAGAGATCTGCAGCTTCTACTTTTGCAGACATGGAATGCTTTCTCCTTCATCCCCACTGCCATGCTGTGAGCGAGCCCAGGCAGCTACCTGGAGCGATCATGCGGCGGAGAACGGAGGCCTCTGGCTGATAGCTGCATCTGAGCTCCCAGCCAACAGTCCGTATCATCTGCAAACCATGTTAGTGAGGTCAGATTGCACCTCCCAGTTATCTCAGCCTTCTGAATGACACAATAGTAAACAGAGAAAACGTCCAGTCAACCTACAGAATCAAGAGAAACAATTGTTTTTGTTTTAAGTCATGATGTGGTTTGTTCCACAGCGATAGATAACTAAAACACTTGCGAGTAGATAATTACCTAGTCTTACAATATAAGTAGTAATTTACAGAAGTCAAACAAAGAATATTTCTGATCTAATTTATTTTGCAGAGTTCTGTCTTCACAAAGGTAGGTAAAATGGCAATTAATAAACAATTATGCACTTTTTTTTTTTTTAAATCAGGGATCTCCTGTTTCTGAGATGAGAAATATATATGTAGCATAAATCTAATGCTTTGTAATTTCTTTGGGTTTTTGTGATTCCCAAACTTTGTCTTTCAATCTGTTACATCAAGCTGGCTAGAATAATCCTAAAGTCCCTTCGTATAACATGAGTCAAGTACAGTTCTGTGAGAGATTTGTTCAAGGTCACCAAGCTTTATAGTGGAAAAGCCAAAACTAGAGATAAAGACTCCAAATTCTTTGCTTCTTTCCATTATACCACTTCGCCTTTCAAAGAACTTTGCTCATTTATGTTTATGGTGGTTACTGTGGTGTGCTTCTTCGGAGTCATTTCTTTTTTTCTACACGTAACCTTAATCTAGTTGTTGTTAGGTGCTGTCATGCTGCTTCTGACTCATAGTGACCTTGTGTTTAACAGAACAAAACACCGCCCAGCCCTGCGCCATGCTGGTAGTCACTGGCATGCTTGAGCCCACTGTTGGGCTGTGTCAATCCATCTTGTGAAGGTTCTTCTCCTTTTTCACTGGCATCTGCTTTACCAGGCTTGATACCCTTCTCCAGGGCTTGGTCCCTTCTGACAACATGACCAAAGTACGAGACGTGAAGTCTGGCCATCCTTGCTTCTAAGGAGCATTCTGCCTGTATTTCTTCTAAGGCAGATTTGCTTGTTCTTCTCCATTTAATATTCTTTGCCAACACAACTCAAATGCATCAATTCTTCTGCTGTCTTATTTACTTACTGCCAATCTTAATCTAGCTGCTTTTAAGCAGCAAATTCTGAAGCCAATGAATATGAATCAAGTTTTGCAAGATCAGTATTCCTTCACATTGTTGTTTGTACAGTGAAAGAGGAATGAGCTATAACCCACATTCTCTTGATCTTTCTCCAAATCTCAGTGGTGAGGTTTTAGTACTTTCTCGTCTTTTCTATACATATATTCTGAACATAACCCTTGAAACACACTTCATTATCAATATTTTATTTATTGTTTATCACTAATTCTGAAGCATCTATTCCTTTTAATTTAGAGGTGAACAAAAATGGGTTGATTGTTGCTTGCAAGAGAGTCAGGTTTCCACCTTTCCATGATCATTTTCAAGAAAAATTGGCAATATGCATGTTGTTGTTGTTGTTGTTGTTGTTCAGTGCCATTCAGTCAGTTCTGACTCATAACAACCTGATGTATAACAGAAAACAAGTTACCTGGTCCTGTGCCAGCATCACAATCAAAGCTGTGTTAGAGCCCATTGTTGTAGTCATTGTGTCAATCCATCTCATTGAGGGGCTTCCTCTCTTTTCACTGACCCTCTAGTTTCCCCTGATTCTTTCTCCAGGGACTGGTCCCTCCTGATAAAGTGTCCAAAGTATGTGAGATGCATTTGAATTATTGATGCAATATGAACAGCAATGCACAATTCTGTCTTCTGATGAAAGGTGGTTTCTACCGACAAAAGCTGGTTTAAATCTCATCAGAAAATATAGATGTGTGTATTTCATGTGTCAGCAATACTGATTGCTCCTTTAAGCATTTGAGAAAATAGCAAGGATGGGGTGGGGGTGGTAGAATCAGACAAATGGGGTAGGATATAAGGATATTGAAACAGGGCTTGAGAAATCTTTATTCACACAAGACCAAATGTGTATTTACTGAAAACAACACATGGAGAGGATGGGAAGCTAGAACTTGCTTTGTTAAGCTAAAGCTTTGGAAATATTGTAATTAGAAGATCCACCTGGTGTATTCAAAGCAGATTATAAAAGCCTGGTGAGCAGCAGCTAATTTATTTTCTCTGGAGATCAGTCTGCACCTATGAACATGGCACCCAAATCAAACGATAACTTTTAGACCAAAGCAGTCACAGTTGAATGCCTTGGGAATAATCAGATATAATAAACTAGATACCAAATGAAGTTCATACAGATTAAAGAGTTATGCATAAAAAATAAAGCCATAAAAATGTAGTAGAAAACATAATTGAATGTTTATCTTATCTCCAGAAATATGCTAGCTCTCTAAGCAAGGACGTGATAGGGAAAAAAGAAATCACAAAGATAAAGATGGACAGTTTTAACTATTTCAGAAAATTCATATATTGGATTAAATGTGAAACTAGAACAACACTTAAACCAGACTTAGAAATACTGGTAGCAAATATGACTTTAAATAATTAATAAAGATGTCATATACAGAAGTCATGCAAAGGCATTTGACTGTATGGATTGTAACAAATTATGGATAACATTGCAAAAAATGAGAGTTCCAGAACACTTAATTGTGTTTGTAAGGAATCTGTACATAGACCAAAAGACAGTCATTTGCACTGAACAGGAGGATACTGCATGGTTTAAGATTAGGAAGGGAGTACACAGGGTTGTCTCCTTTGACCATACTCATTCAATGTGTATGCTGAGCAAATAATCAGAGAAGCTGGACTATATGAAGAAGAACATGGCATCAAGATTGGAGGGAGACTCATTAACAACCTGCAATATGCAGACAACACAACCTTGCTTGCTGAAAGTGAAGAGGACTTGAAGCACTTACTAATGAAGATCAAGACTACAGCTTTCAGTATGGATGACACCTCAACATGAAGAAAACAAAAATCCTCACATCTGGACCAATGAGCAACATTAGGATAAATGGAGAAAAGATTGACGTCATGCATTTCATTTTACTTGAATTCACAATCAATGTCCATGGGAGCAGCAGCCAAGAAATTAGACATTGTACTGCATTGGGCAAATCCGGTGCAAAAGACCTCTTAAAGATGTTTAAGAGCAGAGATACACTATGAAGACTAAGATGCAACTGATCCAAGCCATGTATTTTCAATTCCTTCATATACATGTGAAAGCTAGACAATGAATAAGGAAGACTGATGATGAATTGATGCATTTGTATCATGGTGTTGGTGAGGAATACTGAAAGGTTGCCAGAAGAAAGAACAAATCTATCTTGGAAGAAGTACAGAAGGAATGTTCTTAGAAGCGAGAACGGCCAAACTTCATCTCACATACTTTGGTCATACTGTCAGGAGGGACAAGTCCCTGGAGAAGGATATCATGCTTGGTAGAGGGTCAGCAAAAAGGGGGAAGGCTCTCAATGAGATGGCCTGACACAGTGGCTGCAACAGTGGGCTCAAGGATAGCAATGATTGTGAGGGTTGGCGCAGGACTGGGCAATATATTTATTTAGTTTCAGTTCAAAGTTTGTTTGTTTTTTAAAAATGTATTTTATTTTTTAAAATTTTATCATGCTTTGGGTGCAAATTTACAGAAAAATTTTGTTTTACATTCAACAGTTCATGCACATTTGATTTTACGCCCCGACCATAACAAACTCCCAGACCATAACAAACTCTCCTACCCTCCCCTCCCTGTGATTACCATCCCCTCCCATGCCCTTAACTATGCATTCCTGTCTGTCCAGCTTTCCCTCTATGTGAATGCTGGTGCTCTGGTGACTTATGGCTGATTGCTCTAAGGGGTGCATCTCCCTAGAGTAGGTGAGTGCATTGCCCTGGGGTAGGTGTTTTACATGTAGGTTTTTCTACTGTTGGGCTGAGAGCCAATCCATGGGAGTGAGTCCATTTCTAGGCCCAAAGGGTAACCTAGGGCCATAGTCTCAGGGTTTCCACCAGACTCTATCCAACTAGTAATTCTGGTCATTTTTGTGTTTTTGAATTTTGTTCCACATTTTTCCTCCCATTCTATGCAGGATCTCCAGTTTTGATCCTTTTCTGAGTGGTTGGCATTGGTAGCCAGGCACCATCTAGATCTTCTGGTCTTGGGGTCATGAAGGCTGAGGTCCTCGTGGTCTATCATATCCTTGGACTAATTGTTTCCAGATGCCTTTGATTTTCTTCACTCTTCTTTGCTTCAGATGAGAGGAGTCCAATAGCTGCGCCTTAGATGGATGCTCGAACCCCAGGCAGGACTGGACAGTGTTTTGTTCTGTTGTATATAGGGTCACTATGAGTTGGAGTCTACTCGACAGCACCTAACAACAACAACATCAACACAGAGAAGTCAAGTAAATTGGTAAGAATAACACTAAGACCTCAAATAATTGCATATAAATAGGGCAATAACATGACTAGTGAAATTCACATAAGAATAAGTAAAATATGTGAGCAAGCATAAGCAAGAATATCTGACCTTTTCAGGAATCAGAGAACGGAAAAATAAAATGGGATACAATTCCACAACTGTTAAATTAGCAAAGATTTTTAAAGGTTCATGATACTTAGGGCTAATGACTTTACAGTGACTTTCCTATATTGCTTCTTGCTTTGGGAGCCCTTTAATGATACAAAAAGATATTAAAAGGTTTATATCCTTTAACCTAGAAAATGAATACTAAAGAATTAAGGCAAAATGTTATGAGTAGTACCAAATAATAATGATCATGATGATGATCATCATCAGAACAAAATAGCCTAAGTCACTCAAATTGGCCTAATTATAGTAATAATACTTACTTATAGGGTGGTTAAGGAACCCTGCTGGTGCAATGGTTAAGTGCTTGGCTGCTAACTGAAAGGTCTGTGGTCAAATCTACCAGCTGCTCTGTGGCAGGAAAATGTGGCAGTCTGCCTCCATAAAAATTTACAGCCTTAGAAACCCTACAGGGCAATTCTACTATGTCCTACAGAGTTGCTGTGAATTGGAACCAACTCCACAGCAGTGAGTTTGGTTTGATTTGGTTTTATAGGGTGTTTGTCATGATTGGAAATAATTCATGTAGTGCTTAGAACAGGGAGGGGCACCTAGTAGGTGCTCAATGCTTATAGTGTATTAGGGTGGTCACAGAGCAATGGAAGACTTCAGAGTTTTGCAGTTTGACTTCTCCAAGCACAAATGTAATCTTCCCATAGGCCAAATTCCTCTTCCAACAGATGTTGAGATATTGAGATTTTATCCACAAAAAAGTGAATAAAAGATTGCCTAGCAGTGTAGAGAGCAAAGAGTCAGGTGATTGGATGTTCTGGCACCAGTGAGGCAGATTACACTTTCCAAAGATGGCTGCAACATCTCTCAGGCTCTTCTACAATGTGACTTTAACACTCCTCCCATTGACAAGTGTGATCTATAGCCCATCCTTTTGAATGAGGGCAGAATTGTGATTTGCTTGTAGGTAATAGAATGAGGGAGAGGTGAGGCTGCCTTACTTATTCCGGATCATAGTAACCCCCATTGGGTTTCCGAGGCTATGAATTTTTACCTAAGTAGATTGCCCCATCTTCCTTCCACAGAGCAGTTAGTGGGTTTGAACTGCTGACCTTTTGGTTAGCAGCCAAATACCTTATCCACTATGCCACCAGAGTTCTTTCTTACTTCTAATACTAAGTTAGAAATGGTAATGTAACTTTCTCCATTCTCATTGGAGCACCCGCAATTGAAGCCTTTGGCTACCATGTAAACATTCCTATTTCCTGAGACCACCATGCTATAAAGAAGCCCAAACTAGCCCATGCTTAGTGTCCACATGGAAAGATCCTGAGGCAGTTGTTGTTGTTAGGTGCCATTGAGTCATCTCCCACTCATAGCAACTCTATGTACAACAGAATGAAATACTGCCTCGTCTTGTGCTAGCCTCACAATCCTTGTTATACCTAAGGCCGTCATTGCAGCCACCATGTCACTCTATCTTGTTGAAGGCCTTCCCCTTTTCGTTGACTCTCTATTTTACCAAGCATGATATCCTTCTCCAGGGAATGTGCCCTCCTGACAACATGACCAAAGTAGGTGAGACAAAATCTGGCCATTCTCGCTTCCAAGGAGCTTTTGGCTGAACTTCTTTCCAGGACAGATTTGTTCGTTCTTTCAAAAGTCCATGGTACTGTCAGTATTCTTTGCCAACACCACAACTCAAAAGGATCAACTGTTCTTCGTTCTTCCTTATTCATTGTCCACCTTTCACATGCATATGAGGCAATTGAAAATACTATGGCTTGGGTTAGGTGTTTCTTAGTCTTCAAAGAGACATCTTTGGTCTTCAGCACTTTAAAGAGGTCTTTTGCAGTAGATTTTCCCAGTGCAATATGTCATCTGACATCTTGACTGCTGCTTCCATTGGTGTTGATTGTGGAATCAAGTAATGTGAAATCTTTGACAACTTTAATCTTTTCTCCATTTATCATGATGCTACTTGTTGGGCCAGCTGTGAGGATTTTGGGTGTCTTTATGTTGAGGTGTAATAGAGAGAAATGCTTGGCAAACTGCTCAGACCTCAGCCTCCTGTTTTTCCAGCTCCAGCCCCCATCTGGTGAATGAATGACCCCGAGCCAGAGCCATCCAGCTGAGCCTTTCTCATATTCCTGATCCACAGAATCTGTGAGAGACAACAAAATTATTGCTGTTGTTTAAAGCTTTCTTCTAAGTTTTAGGACCAGACCAGAATAATCAGTGAGAACCTGGATGCTGATTCAGCTTCTCTACTGTTTCTGAGCTTTCAAACAGTGCTCCTTGATGTCTTTCTTTCCCAGAGTGACTTATCTTGCTTGACCTTCTCAAGAGAACAGCCCTATCTTGTCTTGAAAAACTTCCTAGGATCAGTTTTCTTTCTCAAAGGCCCAATCTAATAACCGGCTTTTTTTGCTCTTCTTTCCCTAATTCTTCTTTGTTAGCTCCCTTCCCACATTCTTTCTATCTCTCCACCCTCCATACCCTCAGCCTTCATTCCCCACAAGGAGAAAAACATTCTTACTCTCTTATTTTCTTTCTACAATAGACTTTGATGATAACTGAAAAGTGGACACCCCCCCCCCAAGGGTTGTTGTTGTTAGTTGCTGTCAGGTTGGCTCCAATTCATGGAGACCATAGACAGAAAAACTCTTGAGGAGAAATATTTGTTGTCTATCTTCTAAAGCACCTGAACAAGGGAAGGAAAACAAAATAGTTGTTTCATGTAAGAACGGATTGACATTAACATCCTTTTTTAATTTTTATTTTTCAATCACCACTCTCACCTGGGTGAGAGAACACTACTCTCCTTGCTTTCTTTTGCCCCAAGTATGGACACAGACTCTTCTTAATTCTCCCAGGCTCCAAGGTACGATGGTGCTTCTTGATGATTTTTGGATAGTTGAAGAAAAGTACAATGGAGACAATAACTCACAACCATTATATAGGCCCCATGGCCAAAGATGTTTTTCTGGGTTGCTATTAGGCTTCTGGTCTGTCTGCTCATGGCCAGGGAAACCAAACAAGCAAAAGAGCAAACTCACCAGCATCAAGTCAAATCCAACTCATAACGACCCCTTCTTGGATTTCCGAAGCAGTATCTCTATCAGTCTTACTTCTGAGGAATGGCTGGTGGGTTTGAACCGTCAGCCTTCTGGTTAGCAGTCAAATGCTTTAGGCACTATGCCACCAGAGTTCCCATGTCCGGGAAATCTCCTTTTGACACTAGCACACTTACGGGCCTGACTAGTCATGGGAGTGCCCAAAATGACTCCTGTGGCCTGCAGAAAAATCTTATATTTATACTTTCCTTTCATGCTCCGCCCCTCCCCCCCCCCATCTAAGCCTTTCCTCCTAATTTCTTATCCCAGGCTTCAACATTCCAGGAAGTCTGAGAGTGGGGAAATGAACTCCCATTAAAGGAAATCCTACCCCCTACTAGGAGGGAGTGGTCTGGTCTAATGGCCCCAATAAATCAATCACTGATACTGTAACTTTGGTCTGGGTTGTTAAGTTGATGTAGAGCATTAGGCCTCTCAGTGTGGGTAGGGCTGGGTCAAGGCCAGTCCATTTCCTTTTCTGTCTCTTGCCATCAAGAGTTCAAAGAGTCATGGGGTTTGGTCTTACCAGTGGTATCTCTCTTTCACACACACACACACACACACACAGATACACATGAAAACGAAAAGTTTAGGTGGATATTGTGGTAGATTAAATAATGGCCCACAAATATACCCAAGTCTTATTCTTCAGAAACTGTGACTTCTACTTTATATGTTGAAAGCAACTTGGCCAATGTGATTAAGTTAAAGATCTTGAGATAGAAAGGTTATTCTGGATTATCTAGATGGACCTTAAAGGCAATCATAAGTGTCCTCATAAGACAGAGGCAGAGGAAGATTAGACACAAAAGAGGAGAAGACAATGTGACCACAGAGACAGAAATTGGAGTGATATGGCCACAAGTCAAGGAATTCCAGCAACCACAGAAATTGGAAGAGAAAAGGAATGGTTTCTCCTTCAGAGTATCCAGAAGGAGTGTGGCCCTGGAGAACCCTTTGTTTTGGCCCAAACCAAAAACCAAAAACCAAACTCACTGCCATCAAGTCGGATCAGACTCATAGTGACCCCTCTTTGGGTTTCCAAGGCAGTATCTCTACAGAAGTAGATTGCCCAGTCTTCCTTCTGAGGTGTGGCTGGTGGCTTTGAACCGCCAACCTTCTGGTTAGCAGTCAGATGTCTTAGGTACTATGCCACCAGAGCGCCTTCTTTTGGCCTAGTAAACTGATTATGGACTACTGTCCTTCAGAACTATGGGATCATGCATTTCTATTGTTTTAAACCACTAAGCTTGTGGTAATTTGTTACAGTGGCCACAGGAAACTAATATATATCCATATGGTAGAATGACATCTTACTCAGGAGTTAGGTTTCATAATCAACATTTAAGGCAAAAATAACATGTAAATACAACTGACTCCTGAAAATCCTTTAAGCAAGTGCAACACTGGAGACCAACATTGCAGGTTCCCTCCAGCTCTGAAATGGAATGCTTTTTCTTCACTTGAGATCCCAGATGAAGTAGTTGGCTGTGTTTAGAAGCCATGTTGCAGGAAAAATAATCTATCTTTACCATTGGCATCGCTCACACAAGTACTTGGGATCCAAGTCCCATGGAGGGAATCGCAGATTCACATTTCCCATCTCACACTCAAAAGAGGCATGTACTTTGTAAGTGGAATGGTGGGCAAAATTGCTCATGTGACTTAAATGGTTCTTTATTTCTTTCCCCAGTCAGTATGGTTGAATTTGCTTAAGCTATTGTTGGGTAATCACAAATGCCTGCAGTGTAGCTTGGACTTCTTCCTTCAATACCATTGGTTCTTGATCATATATGCTACCTCCTGAAATGGTTAAACGTCAATCAGTTCTTTTTGGTACAGTGACTCTGTATTCCTCCCATCTTCTTTTGATGTTTCCTGCATCATTCAATATTTTGTCCCTTGTTGTTGTTATGTGCTGTCAAGTCAGACCCGACTCATAGCGACCCCTCCTTGGGTTTCCGAGGCCGTATGACTATGGAAGTAGATTGCCCAACCTTAGAATCCTTCAATATTGCAACTCGAGGCTTGAATTTTTTCTTCAGTTCTTTCAGCTTGAGAAATGCCAAGTGTGTTCTTCCCATTTGGTTTTCTAACTCCAGGTCTTTGTACATTTCATTATATTTAACCTCCTCTTCTCCAGCTGCACTTGGGAGGGTAACATGTCCTTTGGGACATGGAAGGAAGCTTTGTGGTGGGAATTCTCCCAGACATTGCCCCTTTATGAGTCTCTTTGTATCCTTTACGGAGATAATAAATCTGTAGTCTTAAGTGTGGTATCTTCGCCAAAGTTTTGTAAGTTGTTCTAACAAATTATTGAATCCAAAGGCAAAGAAGAGCCAGCAGGTCACAAAGTAAGGTGAGCTCACCAGCTGCAGCTGGCATCCTAAAGAAATAGTGGAAAAGTAGCCCTTAATTTGTGGTCACATCAGAATATTAGAGTGTCATATGGACTCCCCAAACTTGTGCCTAGCATCTGCCTATTTCACAGTCTGCAGGATAGTTTCTTTTAACTTGTGACCTCTGCCGTAGCTCAAGGTGGGAAGGGTCAGAGAGAGAGTGTGTTATGGAGGTGGCTGGCAAGAAGAATGGAGAAGTGAGGAGGTGAGGACTGGAGCAGTCTTCACATTTTGGGGATTGGATTCATGCTGGTCCTTACCACTCAGCTAAATAATACTGGCTAACTCTTTATAGATGTGCCACATACCAGATAGTCCTCTAATTTCTTACATTAATTTTGCCTTATAAATCGAGGGCAAAGGATTGTGAGGCTGTGTTTTGTTCTGTTGTACACAGGGTTGCTATTAGTTGGAGCCAGCTTGACAGTGCCTAACAACAACAACATAAACTGAGGGACAGAGAAGTTAAGAAACTTCAGTAAGATCACAGAGCAGAGAATTGACAGAGCTGGAATTTGAATTGAGACACATTGACATCAGAACCTTTGCTCTGAATCACTATACTATTCTCTCTAAGTAAACTAGCTAAAGATACAATACTATGTCACCATGCAACAAAATGTTAGAGGTGTTTATCTTCAGATCTTGGGATTATAAGTAATTTTTTTTTCCTTTTTAAGTTATGTTTGTATTTTCTATTATTTTATTTCACTTAAAATTATTCCATTATTATTATTACTTTAGAAAAGAACATAGATTACTTTTATAATCTGAAAACAAAACCCAACAAAGTTAGTATACTTTCATTTTGGAAAAAGGTAGAATTGTGTCTCCACTAGGCTCCATTTGTGGATATAGATATGGGTAGATAAAAGTAGAAAGGGCTATATTCAATGTCATGAGATGGGGTGTATGTGAGCTGCTGCATAGAGAGTGAATTTGCTCTGTGGACTTTCACTCAGATCACAATAAAAATTTTAGAAAAAAAAAACACAAAAGGGACTATTGAAAAGACTTTCATTTATTATATTATTGACTTTGGTAGTATTAGAGAGTAGGAGGGGTTTATAGAACTTGCACAGATTACTGCAAAGCACAGATCAATACAGAGACATCATTGTAACACTTCCACGCTTATCCCACCTGGCTTTGTTTGTTGTTGTTATGTGCTGTCAAGTTGGCCCTGACTCATAGCGACCCCTCCTTGGGCTTCCGAAGCAGTATCACTATGGAAGTAGATCGCCCTATCTTCCTTCTGAGGAGTAGCTGGTGGGTTTGAACCGCCAGCCTTCTGGTTAGCAGTCAAGTGCCTTAGGCACTATGCTACCAGAGCTCCCATGCCACCTGGCATTGGTATCAAAATACAGGAGCCTCCTTTTTATATTGCTGCAGGAACTCTGGAATTTTTTGATACCTCAGTCTACTAAATTACAAAGTGTGTTATCATGTTGAATAATCTAAATATACAAAAGACCCTATTATATCTTGGACAATTTATGATATTATGCTAAGTGAGAAAAATGGGACGTAAATTTGAAAAGTCAACATTGTCTCAATTATAACAAAGAAAAAATGATCTGTTTATGTTTTTATTTCAGTGGTTGGATCATGGATACAAGTTCTTTTCCTCTTTATGCTTTGATCTATTTCTAAAGTGAAAATACATTTATGTGTATAAGTTAGACATACAGGTAACTTTCTAATGCAAAACTAAAGAGAGTTGAAAATCCTCAGTTTTTGTCTCATAAAGCTTCTTTGGAGGAGCTGCCTAAAAAAGACATGTGTCTTAATTTCAGAATGCTGCGTCCCTTAAAAATGTGCTTGCCTCAGAAGAAACTTCTTACTTTATGTGGGCTTTTCTACCAACTTTACATTCAGTTTGAAATGAAAAAGCTTCCTAGGAAACCATTCTCTTCTTTTGCTTTTAACTTGAAGATATCCCAGTATTATCTAAGTAACTATTTTCATAATCTGTCTGAAGCTGATAAATTAATACATACCTCATTCTGAGATTTTTTTTTTTTTTTTTTTTTTTCACCCAGCAACCTCTGTGGCTATCAAGGCTCACCTATACCATTTTCACAGTACTTATTTTTAGCCCATTACTCGAAATTGCCTATTTTAATTCATCTTTCACATAATGCATTTGGAATAATTTCTTTCCGCTTTCTAATCATAGAACACTTTCCTGGGCTCAGTAAAATTGCTGCAATTTTACACAATCTTAGGTAACTTTCTTACTATCAGAGCCATATAGTTAAGCTCCAGCCACAGCTTAAAGCTGCCATAAAGCTTTGTCTCTACCAGTTAAATAACCAGACTGTAGCACACTTGATGGAATTCTTCAGGGCCTCTGAGTGACTGAGCAGTGTTGCTGCCTAGTTGATGGCCTCCCAATGATTCACAGAAATTGAAAAAAGGAGTGAATTGGCAGGCCAGACAATTTGGTCACAGGCACAC
>NW_006921965.1:3217739-3224787 GCF_000298275.1 Orycteropus afer afer | reverse complement strand
AATGGGAACCCAGGCCCCAAATGGCTGGGTGATACATCCTCCCCTCACAGACTGACTGCAGCCAATTACTGACTGGTTCAAGGGGTATCAAAGGTGAGAGGAAGGGCAGCTTTGTGGTACCATTCAGACTTCAGAGGTGCTCATGGGATCAGGCTGAGGTTGAACTTGACTTGAATTCATATATATTTATTTTAAAATTTATTTTATTTTCATCTTGAGAATATATTCCAATCCAACAATTTCTACAGGTACAATTCAGTGACATTGATTATATTCTTCAAGCTGTACAACCACTCTCACCCTCATTCTCTGAATTGTCTCCCACCCATTCACATACACTCACTGATCCCTAAGTCTCTTATCTAACCTTTTGAGTTGCTGTTGTCAATTTGATCTTATATAGATAGTTCTTAAAGAGCACAATGCCCAAGGTGGAGAGTCTTTAAATATTAAGCTTATTTATTATATGGTCTGAAGGATCCCTGGTGGCTTAGGGGTTAAGGCATTTGGCTGCTAACCAAAAAGATTGGTGGTTCAAACCCAACAGCTGCTGTGTGGGAGAAAAATGAGGCAGTCTGCTTCCATAAAGATTACAGTCTTGGAAATCCTATGAGGCAGTTTTACTCTGTCCTATAGTGTACTATGAGTCAGAATCAACTTGCTGGCAGTGGGTTTAGTTTTTTTGGTTTATTATTTGGTTTAAAGAAGACTTTAGAGGATATTTTTGGTTTAAGATGTAAAGGTTATCTCACTGCAACAGTTTTGGGGGTTCATCCAGGTTTAATGGCTCCAGAAAGTCTGGATTCTATGAGAATTTGAAATTCTGTTCAGCCTTTTCCTCCTTTTTTGATCAGGATTGCTCTGTAGAATCTTTGATCAAAATGGATGGACCTGTATCTTGATTAAATTTCTTCCTTGCCCTATTCTGCACCCTCAGTCTCTTACGGGGTTTTACCCCAATACATTGCTTTATTGAATCTCTTGCACAAGAATCTTTGCCTCAGGCTCTGCTTATAGGGGACACAAACTAAGACAGAGAGAAACCTTCCTTACTCCTCACTGAGACTTCCATCCTCTTGTAAACACCCTGTTCCTTTGAGGCTCATGTTATTGGGCTACACCATCTTTTTTCTGAACCTGTTGCTATTGTAATAGGTTTATTTAACTAACTGAATTCAGTGGGATGTATTCAGGAAATAGCTTGATTGTTTCTCCACTGCCTTTAAACATACTCAGTTATATTTCCCTGACCCACCTCTAATGGGATCTCAGTCTCCCATAGCTTTTCTGGTCACGTGTGGGTAGCACAGCAGTCTCATTTTCAGGTATTGAAACGTCCAATCCAACCTAAGTCCCTATTTTCATCTCTCATCCAGTTTGAAGCTGCTCCTTCTCTCCAATCAGAGATTCTGCAAGATGGCATTACAGAAGGGGTGTGAGGTCTTTTCTTAATCTCCACCTCCTCTCTTACTCTATTTGCTGCCTCTGGATTCTTCCTGGATTATGGATCAGCAGCAGCTGTCTCAACCTTAGCACTAGTGGCCTAGTGCCTAAGGCATTTGACTGCTAACCAGAAGGCTGGCAGTTCAAACCCACCAGCCACTCCTCAGAAGGAAGGTTGGGCAATATACTTCCATAGAGATACCACCTCGGAAACCCAAGGCAGGTCGCTATGAGTTGGATTCAACTTGATGACAGTGGGTTTGGTTTTTTGGTTTTATTGTCATCTTGGGGCTGTATAATTCTTTGTTCTGTGTGTGGGAGTATCCTGTTCATTGTAGGGTGGTTAGCAGCAGCATCCTACTAGATGCAACCTCTGATATATAGTTCTGACCACCAAACAAATCCCAAGAAATTACCACATGTTCCTGGGGAAGGGGACAAATTGGCTCTGATCGAAGACCCTAGATTAGAGGGAAAGACTAAATTCTTAATTGACCCGTGCTGCTATCACCTGGTTATCTGTGCCAAACCTTAGGAGAGGAAATTATACAAGGGTGGGGTTGTTGGTGATCAGCTTAGAATTCTGCCTACCAAAGTCCTCATGGGACTCTGGGGCCAAGAGCCCCCTCATTAAGCTTGAGGACAGTAGCCATTAACTCCCTTTCTTACCTGGAAAGGGGAGGGTAAATGTCAAGGAGATTTTATTTTTCCCAAACTGACAACTTTCTTTAGAGAATTTCCCTCAGAATAAATACATAATCGTATCTTTTACAGCCCAGATTAATAGGCTAATGGTTATAGGATTGGGTTTTGCCCATGTCTTGGAAAATGCTGCACATAAGCGTCTGACGTGTTTCCTTTGAATTTGAAAATGTTTATCACTCATTATCAAGCCCCGGTGGTGCAGCAGTTAAGTGCTTGCCTGCTAACCAAAAGGACGGCAGTTTGAACCCAGCCACTGTGTGACAGAAAGACCTGGTGATCTTCTGTAATCATTACCAGAAAGCCCTTTGGGGTGGTTCTGTTCTGTCACATGGGGTCGTTGCGAGTCAAAATTGACTTGGTGGCACTAACAACAGCAACAACATCCTCAGATTGGGGTCTCAGTTAAAACTCTGAGACAACAGAAAATACTGTTTACCACCTTGTTAAATTATTATATTCTGACCTCCTGATCACAACATTTGTCAAAATTCCTAACAGCTGCCTCACAGGCTTCCTCTCCTCTCCAGCCAGGGGCTGGTAGACAAAGTGACACAGGTTGATAGATGGTTCCACCAAGGCTTCACCACTGCCAGCCTCAAGTGTGCCCTTCCACTGCCTGACCCCTCTTCCATGTTTCTCTGGCCCGCTCACTCTCCACCAGTCACAATGATTGTTTCAGACCTCTGCTCTCCTCACACCTCCCCCCTCCTCATTTCTTCCACAATATTCCTTGAGTACTTAATGAATTTTAGGGTATACAATGCTGTAGTTGGTCTCCAAAAGTCTAGGAGACCAGCTCCTTTCCTTAAGGAACTCACAGTCCAATGGAGAAGATTGATACACAATACAAGATGCAAAGAGCAGTGGCAGAGATGTATGTGCGGGGCATTATTAGAACACGTGGGGGGGACCTGGCCCAACTGTGGGGTGGAGAATCAGGCAGAACCCCAAATCCACTGCCATCAAGTCGATTCAGACTCATAGTAACCCTATAGGGCAGAGTAGAACTGCCCCTAGGGTTTCCAAGACTGTAAATCTTTACAGAAGCAGACTGCTTCATCATTCCTGCAGAGTGGCTGGTGGGTTTGAGCTGCTAACTTTTTGGTTAGTAACCGAATGCTTCAACCACTATGCCACCAGAGCTCCTTCAGGTGCAATGAGCAGAGATGATTTCTGAGCTGTCTTCCTAGGTAAATAGTACTGAGTTTAAATGATGTGTATTACCACTTATGAGATGCTTCAGGTTAGTGCATTGTTAGGTGCTGCTGAGTCGATTTTGAATCCCACGAGACAGAGCAGAACTGCTGCACTGCGTTTTCTGGATTTTATTTATTGTTACGATTATCACAGGAGGAGATCACCAGGTCTCTCTCCTGCAGAGGTGCTGAGTGAGTCTGAACCACCAGCCTTTGGATGCGCAGCCAAGCACTTAACTATTGTGCTGTCAGAGCTCCACTGCCAACTCCTGACTCACGCCAAACCCACGCACACTGGAACAAAGTGCTGCCCCGTCCTGCCCCGTCCCCATTGGGTATAGGACCATTGTGATCCATGGGGTTTTCTCTGCCTGATGTTCAGAAGTAGATTGCCAGGCCTTTCTTTCTAGTCTGTCTGCGGAAATCTGCTCGGCATCATAGCAACACAGAAGCCTCTACTGAGATGAATGCTAGTTGCATGTGAAGTACGCTGGGCAAGAATCAAAACGGTCTCCCACCAAACCAAACTCACTGACGTCGAGTTGGATCTGACTCATAGTGACCCCTTCTTGGGTTTCCAAGGAGGTATCATTATGGAAGTAGATTGCCCAATCTTCCTTCTGAGGAGTGGCTAGTGGGTTTGAACCACCAGCCTTCTGGTTAGCAGTCAAAACACCTTAGCCCTACGCATAGAAGATGAAAATTCTACCACTGAACCACTGCAGAGTGTAGACCAGCTTGATGTTAAGGAAGACAAAGTCAGGAGAGTATTAACTGCATGTAGCAGCTCCCTTGGGTACTGCAGTGGGAAGGGGATATGTTTGGCTACCCGTGCTGGATCCTGGTCTTGCTCTCATTAATTTCTACTGCTCCTCAGAGTTCCTGCTCCTCCCACACTTTTTCAGCTTGGGAGCTGAGTCTTCTATTTCACTGTGTCCCCAAACGGTGTCCAATACAATGACTTGCCTACAGAAGGTAATCTGGTAAGGACAGCGTGAAATTGCTCATAGACCTCCTCCAAAGGAAGGAATTTCCAGTTACATCTCTCTGCTCAAGATCAGAGAGCACTTGAGTTAGGAAAGGAAACCATTTAAAAATGCAATCATAGAAAGCTTTTGGCTTTAATTCTTAAGAGAACTGAAATCACACGAATTCATGGAAGGTATTAAAGGGAAATTCCTATAGTGTTGATTTGTTGGTTCTTGGCATGTCCTTGCTTTTGGAATTACCCCAAGATAAACCTTTAAGTCATTTTCTATTTGTAGCATTCTGTCATAGCTCATGTTTGGCTTCTCTAACTGGTGCTTTCTTTTGATGAAAAAAATCTGTAAGATATAACCAAAGAAAATAAACATTTGAGCAGAATGACTATAATGTGTTTGTAATAAAAGGACACATTTTAAAAATAGTGTGCATTAAAATTTAAGTTTCCTAAAGCAGCTTTTCCAAGATAACAACACATCCTTTGCAGAGTTGTGGCTGAAGATACAGTATCTGGCTAGAGCACTTTTGCTTTTAATGTGGACTAATTCTATATACTTCAAGGCTACATTGGCTTCACTTAGCTTAATTGTCAGTTAGATGAATAGAAAATAGCATGTTACTAATTCCAATTTCTTTTGCTTTGATACAGTAACATTCATGCAAATGGAAAAAAGAAAAGAGGTCAGACTATGATCTGACTTTTTCTTTTTCATTATTCATATTTTGGCATAATTGCTAACATTTAGTAAACAGTCAAACTAAATTACAAATAAAATATACAGTTAACTTTTTTTTCCTCATGAAAGGAAATTATTAAGTCCAGTATAATTACAGAAAATAAAAACTACATACTTATATGGTTAATTTTCTCATTTTCCGTGAAGAAATACCATGTATGACGAAACCTCTGTCAATAGGTTTAAGTACATCGATTCTGTTTCGCTCAAAATTATTTTCTTGAATCTGATTGCCTAGTTTTAAATTACTCTCCTCAAAGACTAATCAGTTTATATTATTCTCAACAAGACAGCTTTTCCTAAAGCCATCAGGGAAGCTGGTCTGTTTAAAATGGCCCTCCTGGTTACTGAGGGGATTAGTAATCCGTGGATCTGCTATTAATAAAATAAACTCAGATGCTTGGGAACTTCTTGCCCTTTGAAAGAGAATTCCTTTAGGAGTTGAGTGTTGTTTATCTAGGTAGCTTCAGTCATGTTGGACCGTAGTTGAGTTAGAACTTACAATTAGCCAAAATAGGCAGCTGCCTCTTTGATGTGAAGTGTGTACTTGTATGTATGAACCTCAGTTTCTACCTACTGCATTGAGGTTTTGAAGGGAGTTAAAATGAAGCAATTAAAAAAAAGCACTTTTACATATTTTTAAGAAGAAGTGGTAGAAAAATGGGAAGTGAGGGTTGTGAAGGTCTCCACTCTCTGTCATATTTATTCACTACTTTGTTTTTCTTTAAAATGGGAGTAATGATACTGAGCTATTTCACAAGGTTGATTTGACAAATAACTAATTAATTTTTGTTGTTGTTTTTTGGTAAAACACTTTGAAAACATTAAGTGTTATCTATGAAAATGCTATAATAATAACTTCCTGGTGTTCTTGAAGGGATTAATTAGTGAATATTTGCTTGGAACCTTGATTCTAATGAAAGGTGTTCCTCCTGTTGCTATTTTTAAATTACTACTATTTTTGTGCTATACAGTAATTTATTGGTTAGTAAGTGTCATGTTTGGTCTGTTATTAACTGTTTCTAGATGGGATTTAGATAACTTTTCTTTGAAAGATCAAATGGATCTCATACTGCAAAACATTTTGTTTAATGTCAGCCAGCTAAATTGACTTCTGCTTATTTCATGATGTCATTCTCAGCCTCCAAGATAGTCTCGCATAAGTTTCTCCTTTAAGATGTTGCTAGTTGTTGAGCTCTGGTAGCATAGTGGCTAAGACACTTGCCTGCTAACTAGACTGTTGGTGGTTCAAACGCACCAGCCACTCCTCGGAAGGAAGGCTGGGCAATACTCTTGGTGGCAAAAAACATTGACTTTGGAATGTCCTTATCCCAAAGGGGCTTTGATAGAATTTTATTTTTACTTCTTTATAATGGATATAATTGCTCTAAATCTTTTCTCAGTTTTCCAACATATTCTGAGTGTCTCTCTAAGATCTTAGAGCAAATGATAGAAACCCAGATGATTTCAGTGACAGAAGAATTCATGAAAAGGATGCTGGGCGGCTCACAGAATGTGCAGGAAGGTCAGAGAACCAGGTGGGGAGACTATAAGCCAAGAGCAATGTAACAAATCATCTGTGGACATGCTCCCTCTGGACACATGATGCAACACCTTGCATTGCTGTTATTGTTGACACAGGCGCCAGGTTCTGCCACCATAACTAATGTTATTGTTGCCTCAGGAAATCAGGTGTTACTGCCACCACCATCACCAGCCATCTCCAGAATGTATTTGGGGCAGTTCCTTTTTAGTTTAGGGTCTGAGAGGGATGCATGTGCTCTAGCCCTGGAAGACTGAGAAATTGAACGCCTTGCATTTTCAGCTTCCATAAGGAAAACCCACCAGCCACTCTGCAGAAACAAGACTGGGCAATCTACTTCCATAAAGATTTACTGCCTGGAAACCCAATGGGGGTTGCTATGAGTTGGAATCAACTTGATGGCAGTGGGTTATAAAAAAACGGGTCTGCCTCATAAGTAA
>NW_006921965.1:3209237-3216644 GCF_000298275.1 Orycteropus afer afer | reverse complement strand
TTTTAACACATACTGGCTTTTTCTCTAAATGTAATACTGATTTTCCATGAATTGCTCATATGCAAGTTCAAATTGGAGCTGAGGAAAATGAAAACAAGTCCATGAGAGCCAAAGTACAACCTTGAGTATATCCCACCTGAATTTAGAGGCCATCTGCAGAATAGAGTTGACTTACTGAACATCAATGACTGAAAGGAGAGTTGTGGGATGACATCAAGAACATCACACATGAAGAAAGGAAAAGGTCATTATAAGACAGGAAATAAAAGGCCAAAGTGGGTGTCAGAAGAGACTCTGAAACTTGCTTTTGAATGTAGAATACCTAAAGCAAGTGAAGGAAATGATGAAGTAAAAGAGCTGAACAGAAGATTTCAAAGGATACGGGAGAAGACAAAACCAAACCCAACCCACTGTCATCAAGTAGATTCCAACTCATAGTAATACCATAGGACAGAGTAGAACTGTCTCAGGGGTTTTCTAAGGCTGTAAATCTTTATGGAAGCAGATTGCCTCATCTGTCTTCCATGGAGCTGCTGGTGGATTTGAACCTTTTGGTGAGTGTTAACCTTTTGGTTAGCAGCACAATACTTTAACTACAGTGCTACCACAGCTCCTTTGAAAAGACAAAGTAAAGTATGATAATGAAATGTGCAAAGACCTGGAGTTAGAAAACCAAAAGGAGAGAACATGCTAAGCATTTCTCAAGCTGAAAGAACTGAAGAAAAAATTCAAGGTTCGAGTCACAATATTGAAAGATTCTATGGGCGAAATAGTGAATGATGCAGGAAACATCAAAACAAGATGGAAGGAATACATAGAGTCACTGTACCAAAAATAATTGGTCAAATTTCCTCTATTTCAGGAGGTGGCATATGATCAAGAACCAAAGGTGTTCAAGGAAGAAGTCAAAGCTGCACTGAAGGCACTGGGGAAAAACAAGGCTTCAGGAATATCCATTGAGACGTTTCAACAAACGGATGCAACACTAGAAGCACTCACAAATTTATACTAAGAAATTTGATGGTCATTCCAAGGAAAGGTGATCTAATAGAATGCAGAAGTTATCAAATCACACACAAATAAAATTTTCCTGAAGATAATTAAAAAATGGTTGCAGAGGTACATCAACAGGGAAATTCAAGCCACATTCAGAAGCCATATTCTGACCAGAAATTCAAGCTAGACTCAGAAGAGGATGTGGAATGACAAAAATCATTGCTGATGTCACACGGATCTTGGCTGAAAGCAGAGAATACCAGAATGATGTTTATCTATGTTTTATTGACTGTGCAAAGGCATTTGGCTGCATGGACCATAACTAATTATGGATAACATTGTGAAGAATTGGAATTCCAGAACGCTTAATTGTGCTCCTGTAGAATCTGTTCATAGACCAAGAGCCAATCGTATGAAATGAACAAGGGGCTAGTACATGGCTTAAAATCAGGAAAAGGGTTGTATCCTCTTACCATACTTATTCAATCTGTATGGTGAGAAAATAACCTGAGAAGCTGGACTGTATGAGGAAGAATGTGCCATCAGGATTGGAGGAAGACTCATTAACAACCTGCAATGTGCAGGCGACCCAACATTTTTTGTTAAAAGTGAAGAGGACATGTAGCATTATGGATGAAGATCAATGACTACAGCCTTCAGTATGGATTACATCTCAACATAAAGAAAACAAAAATCCTCACAACTGGACCAATAAGCTACATCATGACTGATGGAGAAAATATTGGTGTTTCCAAGGATGTAATTTTACTTGGATCCACAGTCAACACCCATGGAAGCAGCAGTCAAGAAATCAAAAGACATATTGCATTGGGCAAATCTGTTGCAAAAATATCTCTTTAGAATGTTAAAGGGCAAAGATATCATTTTGAGGACTAAGATGCAATTGACCCAAACCAGAGTATTTTCAATTGCTTCATATGCATAAGAAAGCTGGACAATGAATAAGGGAGACTGAAGAAGAATTGATGCCTTTGAATTGTGGTGTTGGTGAAGAACATGAATGTACCATGGACTGCCAAAAGAATGAACAAATCTGTCTTGGAAGAAATACAGCCAGAATGTTCCTTAGAAGTGAGGATGGTGAGATTTCATATCATGTACTTTGGTCATGTTGTCAGGAGGGACCAGCCTGGAGAAGGAAATCATGCTTGGTAAAGTGGAGGGTCAGCAAAAAAGAAGACCTTTAACAAGATGGATTGACACAATTGTAACACTGGGCTCAAACAAAGCAATGATTGTGAAGATGGAGCAGGACTGCGTAGTGTTTTGTTTGTTGTACATAAGATTACTTTATCAGAAACAACTCCACGGCACCTAACAGCAACAATTACTGATTTTATGACTCTCAACATTTCTGATCATGAAAGTATTTTTCTTTTCTTTCATTTTTATATTTTGTGGATAGTATGTCTGACTCTACCAAAACCATGACAATATGCTGGTGACGTTTGCAAACCAATAATGCTATTTGTAAAGTTTACCGATGACATTCCTTGAGGCAATTTTTCCAAGTCTCAGTTTTAAAACTTCTCATTTAAAACAGATTTTGAATTTTTTCAATGCCAAGATTCTCAATATTTTAAAATAAATGGTACCAGACAAAGTAGCCATATGGACTGCCACAGAAAAATGGATTCTTTTCTTCCAGTTTTGATATTTGCTGCTCAGCTCTCCTGGCAGCTTTGGGAAGCAGTTTTGGTTTGGTTATTAATCTGATGGTAGAGGCAGAGAAAGTTTTCAGAATGTGGCCATTGTAGATGTCAACCACTTTCTAATGATTTTTCATTATTAATCAGCATTTGAAAAATTCCTTTTTCTCTAATAGTTGTCAGATACTATACCTACGTAGGCTCTTCTGAACTCTCATCATGAAACAAGTAATAGGCCTAACTGAAAATCTAACTTGATTAAGCTATATATATTAAAGATTTTGTTTTCTGCAATTGCTGCCCTAACTGCGCTAGGCTAGGCTGAATCTTCTTTGTTGATAGTTACCATTGTGTTAGCACTAACTCATGAGTGTTCCATGTATAACAGAATGAAATGTTGCCTGGTCTTGTACTACCTTCACTACCATTGGTCTGCATGAGTGCACAGGAGACTTCCCACCTAGGTGCTCATCTTTCAGCACTATAGGGGAAAATATTCTCTTGTGATCTATAGGATAATCAATGGATAATTTCTGAAAGTGTATCACCAGGTCTTTCTTAGTCTGGAAGCTTTGATAAGACTTGTCCACCATGGTGACCCTGATAGTATTTGAAATACCAGTGGGATAGCTTTCAGCATCATAGTAATACACACGCCACCAGACTATGACAAACTTGACAGAATTTTCCTTACCCTTCTCTTAACTATGTTTCAAGGAGATTTCATAGATTTTAAGTCACTTTCAGTCAATTAGAAGCAAAACAGAATAAAAAACTTAGTCTAGTCCTGTTGAAAGTTCCAATTTCTCATCCAATTTAACACTCACCTCTTTCCTCCAGGGGACCTGAAGTGGCGACAGTGGCATGATGTTTCATTCTTTCCTCCTCTTATCTCTTGTTCCCTTTTGTCTCTTGCTCTTCTGAGGTTGGTGATGAGGAGAAAGGGTCAGCTAACTCTGTGAAACTAGGCATGTGACTGCCCTTGTCTGTAGTCAGTTGAAGGCCTCTGGGTACCCAGTACTCTCTTGGAGGATGCATGTGTGATTTTGGAGGAGACACTGTATATTTCCTGACACCCTGGCAGGGAAAGTATCCATGGGAAGAAAAGGGAAAAACCACAGCACTCCTTCTTAGAGGATTTTCATCATTTCCTTAATTCTCTGTGAATATGAACTGAGGAAAAGGACAGAAACGGGGTAAAAGCTGGATGATGTGTGGTTGTATTTCAGCCCCCTCTGAATCAACATTGCTCCTAGTTGTATTCAGTTCCTTTTAGGATGTGAGGGATTTAACATTCTTAATTTGGGGTGCTATTTGCTAAATCCATTACAATCAGAAAAGCCCCAGTCAATAACATGTTGCATAAGTGTTCTGTTTGCATTCCCCAAAAGTAGACATTGAGACAAGCAGTCTATTTGGAAGGTGATTCCAGGAAACATAGTGGGGAAATGAGGCAAGGATGAGGAGAGCTAACAATGGGTGACTCAAGGAGAAGATTAGCTCAGGGGGTAACTGGAAGCCAGTCCCTCTGGGAACCCACAGAAAGACTGTAGAATGTGTCTCAAAATTATCCTATCACAATATCACAAGGGGAGAAGAGAATAGATCAGTTATGTAACAATTCCTATCTCTCATTGGCTTAGAGCCTGGGGCTTAACTGCCTGACACTTCTGGCTTGCCTCTCCTGTGGAGACCAAATAGAGAATTCATGGTCTTATCTTCCTAGGCAGTCATCAGTCAGTAAGGGAGTAACCACTGAAGCTGTTGGTGGCCTTCCAGGTAAACCGAGGGGCATTTTCTACCAGGGCTTCAAATTGGTTCATAAGAATCACCAGGGGATCTAGAAGAATATAGATTCTGCTGCAGTACATCTGGGGTGGAGAGGCAAATTCTCAGAAGGGGATTGAACTGGAATGAACCCTGGATAAAAGCCAGGAAGGCAAGCTCCTCTGCTAAGTCTACTCTTTCTAACTCCCCGCAGTAACACATGGTATTCTCCACCCCAGCACAGTGGTTATAAACATAGGCTCTGGAGTTGGACTCTATGTTTGAATCCTGGCTCTGTCACCTGTTAGCTGTGTGATCTTGGGACAATTACTGAACCTTGGTGAGCCTCAGGTCCCTCCTCTCTATAATGGGGATAATAATAAACCAAACCAAACCAAAACAAAACAAACTCACTGCCTTCGAGTCATTTCCGACTCATAGCGACCCCTCCTTGGGTTTCCGAGGCAGTATCTCTGTGGAAGTAGATTGCCCAACCTTCCTTCTGAGGTGGAATAAAGCTGGTGGGTTTGAACCACCAGCCTTCTGGTTAGCAGTCAAATGTCTTAGGTACTATGCTAATAGATCTCCCGGGAATGATAATATCCTGGGGATAATAATAGTACCTGGCATATAGTGAATACTCAATAAAATATTACCAGTACCCGTTGTTATTGAGTAGATTTCAATTCACGGCGACGTCATTTGTGTCAGAGTGGAATTGTACTCCGTTGGGTTTTCAGCAAAGATTGCCAGTCCTTTCCTTCAAGGCACCTCTGGGTGGACTTGAACTTCCAAACTTTTTTTTTTTTTTTTTTTAACGAATATAGTCTTCTCTTTGTTTTCTTTTTTTTTCCCTCTCCGGTTTGCCTATTCATTAAATATTTCTTCCTTCTGGATTTATCCTCCCCTCTCCCCCCTTTATTCCATTATTTTATTTATTTATTTTTTACTTTTAAGAGCTTGTTTTACATTCATTACGTGCACATTTAGTTTCACTCCCCATTCACCATGTCCAACCCTAACCCAGTCTCCTCCCCTCCCTACCCTGTAACCCTCCCTCTGTGGCCCTCATATCTATGCACTCCTGTTTGTCCTGCATTTCCCCAGTTTGAATGTTGGTTCTCTGGTGCCCTGTGGTCTATTGCTCCAAAGGATGTATTGTCATAGAATATGTGGGTGCGTCATCCTGGGTTGAGTGGTCTGCATGTACATCCTGTTAACCATTGGGCTGGGAGCCTGCCTGTGGGGGTGAGTTTTATTCCAGGCGCAGAATGTATTCCAGGGCTATAGTATTGGGGGCCTCACCAGATTTCATCTGACCAGTAATTTTGGTCATTTTTGAGTTTTTGGATTTTGTTCCACGTTTTCCCTCCCACTCTATCCAGGATCTCCAGATTTGATCCCTTCCTGAGTGGTTGGCATTGGTAGCTGGGTACCATCTAGTTCTTCTGGTCCTCAAGGGCCATCGTGTCCTATGGCTGATTGTTTCCAAATGCCTTTGTGTGTGTGTGTGTGTGTGTGTGTGTGTATGTTATTTTTTGCTTCTGATGCTATGAGACCATTAGCTGCATCTTAGACGGCCACTTGAAAGCTTTTAAGACCCCAGTCACTACTCATCAATGTAGGATGCCGAACAAGGCTTTTATGTATTTTGTTGTGCCAATTGAGTCTGGTGTCCCCCAGTACTATGGTCCTGAGATGGTAGATCTATTGGATATCTCTCCCATAGTGTCTGGTTGTCTGTGAGGTATCACTCTGTGTCTGTCTTCTATTGTTTCTGTAAGGAATGCAGGTATTTTGTATCACTGATATCTGTGCAAGATTAGCCTCAGCTGAATCTATCCTTGGTCTAGAGGATAGTTCTGTTCACTGACTCCTGTCTGGTCATCTCAGGTGTTTATGTGTTTATCTGTAGATTGGTGTTTGGTGTTAATGGCAATGCAGTATTGTGGACACATTGGTTGGTATAAGCATCTGTCGTCTATCTCTTATGTGCACAATTCGGTATCCTCCCATTTCCTAATGTTATCATAGTGGTCACAGATCCTTCCCGTATATCTCTCCCCCTATCCATGTCGGCATGTGGGCCCCAACTAGCCCGAAATTAATTCCTCCCCTTCCTTCCCCATTCTGGTAACCTACTGAGTGAGTTCCCTTTCCCAAGCAAACCTTTCTCTGTCTTTTTACAGTAATGGGCTTGTACAGCACTTGTCTTTCTGCGATTGACTTATTTCACTCAGCATAATGTCCTCCAGGTTCATCCACATTGTGAGATGATTCATGTATCCCTCATTATTCTTTAATGTGGCATAGTATTCCATCGTGCGCATGTACCAAAATTTGGTTATCTACTCATCCGTTGATGGGCATTTAGTTTGTTTCCATCTCTTTGCTATAGTGAATTGTGCTGTGATGAACATAGGTGTACATATGTCTGTTCATGCACTATCTGTCACCTCTTTAGGATATATTCCTAATAATGGAATTGCTGGGTCAAATGGTACTTCTATTTTCATTTTTTTAAGGAAACGCCATACTGTTTGCCACAATGGTTTTACCATTTCACAATCCCACCAGCAGTGCACAAGAGTTCCAATCTCTCCACAACCTCACCAGCATTTGTTACTTTCTGACCTGTTGAACTTTGCCATTATTGCTGGGGTGAGATGATATCTCATTGTTGTTTTGATTTGCATGTCTCGAATGATTAATGATTGTGAGCAATTTCTCATGTGTTTGTTGGCTGCTTGTATATCTTCTTTGATGAAGTGTCTGTTCAAGTCTTTTACTCATTTGTGAATTGGGTTGTCTTTTTGGTGTTGAGGTGTTGAAGTTTTCTATAGACTTTGGAGATAAGTCCTTTATCAGATATGTCATAGGCAAATATTTTCTCCCAATCTGTAGGTTCTCTTTTTACCCTTTTGACAAAGTCTTTCGATGTGCATAAGAATTTTGATTTTTTAAAAGGTCCCAG
>NW_006921965.1:3205792-3206827 GCF_000298275.1 Orycteropus afer afer | reverse complement strand
TCTAGTTACTGTAGGATTCTTTTGTTTTTCTATTTCTAATTGGAGTTGATGAGTTAGAGTGTTGATTTTGTTTCTTTCCTGTTTTTTGATGTATGCATTTATTACTATAAACTGTCCTCTGAATACTGCTTTCTCTGTGTCCCATAGGTTTTGGTATGATGTATCTTCATTTTCATTTATTTCTAGGAATTTTTTTTATTTCAATTTTTATATGTTCTATTACCCAGTAGTTTTTGAGCAGTGAATTGTTCAGCTTCCATATGTTTGATACTTTTTCCTTGCTCCTACTATTATTAATTTCTAATTTTATAGCTTTGTGGTCCCAGAAGATGCTTTGTAGTATTTCAATGCTTTTGGATTTATTGAGGCTTGTTTTATGTCCTAACATATGGTCTGTTCTGGAGAAGGATCCATGTGCACTGGAGAAGAATGTGAATTGTGGTTTTGTTGGTTGGAATGCTCTCTACATGTCTATGAAGTCGAGTTGGTTGATTGTGTTTTTGAGTTCTTCTGTATCTTTGTTGAATTTTTTTCTAGCTGACTTGTCCCTCTTTGAAAGTGGTGTGTTAAAGTCTCCTCCTACTACTGTAGAGTTGTCTATTATCCCTTTCAATTCAGTTAATATTTGCTTCACGTATTTTGGAGTACTTTCATTGGGTGCATAAATATTTATTATAATGTCTTCTTTGTCAATTGACCCTTTCAGCATCATATAATGTCCTTCTTTGTCTCTTGTGAAGTTTTTCACCTTAATGTCTATTTTGTCAGAAATTAATATTCCCACTCCTGCTCTTTTTTGGTTTCCATTGGCTTGGTATATTTTTTTCCATCTCTTAACTCTTAATTTGTTTTTTATTTTTGTGTCTAAGGTGGGTCTCTTGTAGGTGGCATATCGATGGGTCTTCTTTTCTTATCCAGTCTGCCACTCTCTTTCTCTTGATAGGTGCATTTAGTCCATTCACATTGAGTGTAGTGATAGGTATGAATTGATTGCTGTCATTCTATTGTGGTTTTTTTTTTTTTTTTTGGTGACAT
>NW_006921965.1:3185117-3205552 GCF_000298275.1 Orycteropus afer afer | reverse complement strand
GCCAATCTTTCAGTTAGCAGCTAATCACAAACCACTTGCACCATATTACAGTGAATAAAAAGGCATTCACTGATTAGAGGTTCTTGCACTAAAGTGTGCCCGACCCAAGCCATGGTACTTTCAATCACCTCATATGCATGTAAGAGCTGGACAATGAATAAGGAAGACTGAAGAAGAGTTGATGCTTTTGAGTTTAGGTATTGGAGAAGAGGACCATGGTCTTCTCAAAGGACTATCAAATCAGTCTTGGAAGAAGTGCAGCTAGAATGCTCCTTAGAAGCAAGAATGGCCAGACTTCATCTCACCTGCTTTGGTCATGTTGTCAGAGGAACTATTCTCTGGAGAAGGGTATCATGGTTGGTAAAGTGGAGGGTAATGAAGAAAGGGAAAGCCCTAAATGAGATGGATAGACACAGTGGCTGCAACAATAAGCTGAGGTATAACAAGGATCATGAGGCTGGCACAAAACTGGGCAGTATTTCATTCTTCTGTGCATAGGGTTGCTATGAGTTGGAGATGACTCAACAGTAACTGACAACAACAACATTTTAGAAATACCAATTAATATTCTAGGTTGAGCTTTCAATCTGTTTTTTGCATTACTACTGTTATTTATTTATTTTTTTACTTTTATTATGATTTGGGTGAAAGTTACAGAACAAATTGGTTTTCCATTCAACAATTTATATAACATTTTGATTTGTGACATTGGTTGCAATCCCCACAATATAACAACACTCTTCCCACTTCCTCCTTGTGTTTACTGTTTCCATTATTCCTTCTTTCCTACCCCTTCCTTCCTTCTGATATTTATCCCAGGGCAAATTCTGCCCTTTTATCTCATATGGTTGATTGTTCTAAGTAATGTGTGCCTCCCTGGAGTTACTGTTCACTTTATAGGCCTGTCTATTATTTGGATGACAATTGAGCTACAGGGGTGAGTTCAGATCCAGGCTTGAAGGGTGCCTAATGGCTATAGTCTTGGAGTTCCACCAGTCTCTATCATACCAATAAGGCTGGTCTTTTTTTTTTTTTTATTAATTTGAGTTTTGTCCCAACATTTTCTTCCATTCTATCCAAGATATATTGTGAGCCCTTTAGAGTGGTCAGTAGTCACAACCAGGCACCACCTAGTTTTTCTGGTCTCAAGATCATAGAGGCTGAGGTTCATGTAGTCCATTAATCCTTTGGACTCATTATTTCAATGTGTCTTTGATTTTCTTCACTCTTCTTTGCTTTGGATGGGGAGAGACCAACAGTTGCACCTCAGATGGCTGTTGTTGTTGTTGTTATGTGCCATCAAGCTTTTAAGATCTCAGTCACTATTTGCAGAAACCGAATGTAGAACATTTTCTTTGTGGACTATGTTGTGCCAATTGATCTTGAAGTCCTCTGAGATATGGTCCTGAGCCCCCAGGCCCAGCAATTCATTCCTTCAAGGTGTTTGGTTATGGCTAAGAAGCTTTCATAACTTGTCCCCTATATACTCTATTATATGTATGGATATATTTGCAGCATACATAAATACATATGGAGAACTATCCTCTGTCAAACCTATATATATATTTGTAGGTCCCATTCATCTTCACAACCTGTTGTTTATGTGTCATAGATTATTGTTATTACTGTTATTGCAGGATTGTCTATGTAATAGTATTTACCTTTGTTGTCTTTAACTATTTTGCTCCTCCTGGTGCCTTTTTTTTTGCCTTGATCATTTTGTACTGACCTCCTCCTTATTGATTATTGTCCTTCCTTTCATCCATATTAATATGTGTTAACCCTCTAGTACCACCACTCATCTATCAGTTTGTTGTACTGTGGTGGCTTGCATGTTGGTGTTAGGGTGGAGGCTAAGCCACCAGAATTTCAAATACCAGCGTCGGTCATGGTGGACAGGTCTCATTGGAGCTTCCAGACTAAGATATATTGACTGAGAAGAAGTAAAGGGTCATCTGCTTCTCAAAGAATTGGCCAGTAAAAACCTTACAAATAGCAGTGAAACACTGATATATTACTGGAAGACTTTATGAATAGCCCTGAAACTTTGTCTGATATAGTGCCAGAAGATGAGCCCCTCAGATTGGATGGTACTCCAAATATGACTGGGGCAGAGCTGCCTCCTCAAAGTAGAGTTGACTTTAATGACATGGATGAAGTAAAGCTTTCAGGACCTTCATTACTGATGGGGCCTGACTCAAAATGGGAAGAAAGAGCTGCAAACATCCATTAATAATTGAAATGTGTAATGTATGAAGAATGAATGTAGGAAAATTGGAAGTTGTCAAAAATAAAATGGAGCACATAAAGATCAATATCCTAGGCATTAATGAGATGAAATGGACCAGTATTTTGAATCAGCCAATCATATGATGTATGCTGAGGATGACAAATTGAAAAGGAATGGCGTGGCATTCGTCATCACCAAAAATGTTTCAAGATCTGTCCCAAAGTACAGTGCTGTCAGTGATAGGATGAGGTCCATATACCTACAAGGAAGATCAGTTAAAAGTACTATTATTCAAATTTACACACCAACTGCTAAAGCCAAAGTGAAGAAATTGAAGATTTTTATCAACTTCTGCAGTCTGAAATTGACGACACATGCAATCAAGATGTATTGATGATTATTGGTGTTTGGAATGTGAAAGTTAGAAACAAAGAAGAATCACCTGTAGTTGGAAAATATGGCCTTGGTGAGAGAAATGACACTAGAGATCACATGACAGAATTTTGCAAGACCAATGACTTATTCATGGCAAATACCTTTTTCAACAACATAAACAGAGGGTATACACCTGGATCTCACCAGATGGATACACAGGAACCAGTCTGACTACAGAGCTCTGGTGGCTCAGTGCCTAAGGCATTTGACTGCTAACCAGAAGGGTGGCAGTTCAAACCCATCTGCTGCTCCATGGAAGGAAGATGGGACAATCCACTTCCATAAAGATTTATCACCTCAGAAACCCAATGGAGGTTACTATGAGTCAGAATCAACTTGATAGTGGTACATTTGGTTTTTTGGAGCTTGGGTGGAAAGAGGTAATGGAGAAGCTCAATATCTTCAGCTCAAACAAGGCCAGGAGCTGACTGTGGAACAAATCATCAATTACTCATATACAAGTTCAAGCTGAAACTGAAGAAAATTAAAACAAGTCCACAAGAGCCAAAGTATGATTACATCCCACATGAATTTAGAGACCATCTGAAGAATAGATTTGATAAATTGAACACTAATGAATCAAAGACTAGACAAATTGTGAGGTGACATCAAGAACACCATGTATGAGGTAAGCTAAAGGGCATTAAAAAGACAGGAAAGGAAAAAAAGACCAAAATAGATGTCAGAATAGACTCTGAGACTTGCTCTTGAATGGAGAGTAGCTAAAGCAAATGGAAGAATTGACAAGATAAAAGAGTTATGGAAGATTTCAAAGAGCAGCTCAAGAAGATAAAGTCAATAATTACAATGAAATATACAAAGACCTGGAGTTAGAAAACCAAAAGGAAAGAGCATGGTCAGCATTTCTCAAGCTGAAAGAACTGAAGAAAAAATTCAAGCCTAAAGTTGCAATATTGAAGGATTCTATGGGCAAAATATTGAATAATACAGGAAGCATCAAAAGAAGATAGAAGGAATACAGTCACTGTACAAAAAAGAATTGGTCAAGGTTCAGCTATTTCAGGAGATGGCATATTATCAAGAACCAATAGTACTGAAGGAAGAAGCAAAGCTGCATTGAAGGAATTGGTGAAAATCAAGGATCTAGAAATTGATGGAATACCCACTGAGATGTTTCAACAAAGGGATGCCATGCTAGAGGCACTTACTCATCTATGCCATGTAATTTGGAAGACAGCTACCTGGTCAACCGACTGGAAGAGCTCCATATTTGTACCCGTTCAAAAAAATGGTGATCCCACAGAATGTGGAAATTATTGAACAATAAAATTAATATCACATGCAAGGAAAATTTTGCTGAAGATGGTTAAAAAATGTTTGCAGTAGTATATTGACAGGGAACTTCCAGAAATACAAGCTGGATTCAGAAGAGGATGTGGAATGAGGGATATCATTGCTGATGTCAGATGGATCTTGGCTGAAAGCAAAGAATACGAGAGATATGTTTACTTATGTTTTATTGACTATGCAAAAGCATTCAACTGTTTGGATTGTAGCAAATTATGGATAATGTTGAGAAGAATGGGAATTCCAGAACACTAAATTGTGCTCATGAAGAAGCTGTACATACATCAGGAGGCTGTTGTTGGAACAGAATAAGGCAATACTGCAAGGTTTAAAATCAGGAAGGGAGTATGTCAGGGTTCTTTCCTTTCACCATACTTAGGCAATCTATATATTGAGCAAATAATCGAAGAAGCTGGACTATATGAAGAATGTACATAAGGATTGGAGGAAGACTCATTAACAACCTGCAATATGCAGATGACACAACCTCGCTTGATGAAGGTGAAGATGACTGGAAGCACTTACTGATGAAGATTAAAGACTACAGTCTGCAGTATGGATTGCACCTCCACATAAAGAAACAAAAACACTCACACCTGGACCAATAAGTAGCATCACGATAAATGAAGAAAAGATTGGAATTGTCAAAAATTTCATTGTACTTAGATCCACAATCAACACCAATGGAAGCAGTAGTCAAGAAATCAGACGTATTGCACTGGGAAAATCTGCTGCAACAGACCTCTTGAAAGAGCTGAAGAGCAAAGATTTCTCTTTGAAAACTAAGGTGCACCTAACCCAAGCCATCGTATTTTCAATCACCTCATATGTATGTGAAAGCTGGATAATGAGTGAGGAAGATCAAAGAAGAGCTGATGCTTTTGAATTGTGCTGTTGATGAAGAATACTGAAAATACCATGGACTGCCAGAAGAACAAACAAATCTGTCCTGAAAGAAGTGTAGTTGGAATGCTCCTTGGAAGTGAGGATGGCCAGACTTTGTCTCGCCTACTTTGGTCATGCTGTCAGAAGGGATCATTCCCTGGAGAAGTATATCATGCTGGGTAAAGTGGAGAGCCAGCGAAAAAGGGGAAGACTTTCAACAAGATGGATTGACACAGTGGCTGCAATGATGGTATCATGTATAGCAAGGATTGTGAGGATGGTGTAGGACCAGGCAGTGTTTCATTCTGTTGTACACAGGGTCACTATGAGTCAGAGCTGACTCGATGTCACTTAGCGACAACAACAACCCTCTAGTTAGTAATTTACTTTCCCACCCTGGTAGCCTTCAAAGAATTTTTTTTTTTTTTTATGTCTTCTAGGTTCATCCATGTTATGAGGTATTTCACAGGTTCATCATTATTCTTTAATGTTTTGCAGTATTCCATTGTGTATATGTACCATAGTTTGCTTATCCATTCATCTGTTGATGGGCACTTAGATTTTTTCCATCTTTTTACTATTTCGAATAGTTCTACAATGAACATGGTTGTGTGTGTGTGTGTGTGTGTGTGTGTGTATGTCACAACGCTTGTTTTTGTAGGATATATATCTAGTAGTGGATTGCTAGATCATATGACACTTCTATTTCCAACTTATTAAGGAAGGACCATACTGTTTTTCATACTGGCTGCGCCATTTTACAGTCCCACCAGTAAGGTATGAGGGTTTCAGTCTCTCCACATCCTCATCAGCATTTGTCTTCTGTTTTTTTGAACTTTGCTATTAATGTTGGGGACTACTGTTCATCTTTGAAAGTCACTTTTCTCATTACACCTCTCACTGTGGGATGCTGGATGTATGCCTTCCCTCATTTTCTGTTCTGTTTTCTTCCCTGTAACTCTCCATCCAGAAACATTGCTTGCCTTTCATCGCATTGTCTTAATAGCACTGATTCTCTTGAGTGGATTCCGACTCATAGCGACCCCTCCTTGGGTTTCTGAGGCAGTATCTCTACAGAAGTAGATTGCCCAGTCTTTCTTCTGAGGAGTGGCTGGTGGGTTTGAACTGCCAGCCTTCTGGTTAGCAATCAAATGCCTTAGGCACTACACTACCAGAGCTCCTTGAATTGTCTCAGACAAGGATAAAGTATGAGAAAATGCTTCAGATTCCTTGTTATAGATTGCTGGAAAGGAACATGTATAGGCATTACTGATAAAGAATAACATCCTCTTGTCTTTGAAGTCAAGCACCAACTCAATTCAACTCAGTTTAACTCAAAATATAAAAATATTTATTGAGTACCAGCTGATTCTTAGGCACTTTTCTAGGCACTAGGGACACAGCACAGATACAATACAGAAAAGAGTCCCTGCCACATATGTAGGCACTAGCCCGTTTAGAGGAAAAAAATCAATCAATCAACAAATTTGTAAAGGATTAAGGATCTCACCCTTGCTTCTTATCTGTACTCACTATGTTTGGCCTACATGATCTAAGTGCCTAGTTAAGGAACTTCGAGTGCTTGACAGAATGCATTGGAGTTATTAAAGGTCACTGAGTGAAGCCTCAGAAAATGTTTGGCTTACAGATCAATAAGTCATAAGACTGAAAAGGCTCTGAAAAAGTTACAATCTATGATATTGGAAGGCACAGTGGCCCAGGAGGCTTTAGTGGATATATAGGCGATATGTTGGATTATTCTCGCCAACAGGACTTAGCAAGATTCTTGACCTCCTCATGCCAGGCCTCTCTGAATTCCTATAACCCATCATGTTCAAATGGGGGCAGTGTATCTATGGTGAATATGTGTATAGTGAATTTTCAAAAGACGTAAAATAGACTGTTGGTTGTGGGTAATACTTATTTTTATTTTGGAACATAAACATGATGACTGATTTAAAATGCAAAGTTCTTCTCTATCCTGGAGAATGTGTTGTAACAGGATCCAGCTATTGATTTAGCAAACATTGATCACCTACTATGTGTGAAGCAGTTTTCTCCAGAATATATATGTCCTCACTCTCCTTTTTCACCACACACACACACACACACACACACAAATTGTAAATAGAGAGAGTACATCCACTGCTACTGAGTTGATTCCAACTCATAGCGACCCTCACAGGGTTTCCAAGGCTATAAATCTTTGCAGAAGCAGACTGCCTCTTCTTTCTCCCATGGAATGGCTGTTGTTGTTGTTGTTGTTGTTGTTTGGTGGCGTTGAGTCAGCTCTGACTCATAGCGGCCCTGTGTACAACAGAACAAAATCCTGCCTGGTCTTGTGCCAGCCTCACAATCCTTGCTCTATGTGAGCCCATCATGGCAGTCACTGTATCAATCCATCTGGTTAAGGGCCTTCCTCTTTTTCACTGACCCTCCACTTTACCAAGCACAATATCCTTCTCCAGGGAGTGGTCCCTTCTGACAATATGACCAAAGTAGGTGAGACAAAGTCTGGCCGTTCTTGCTTCCAAGGAGCCTTCTGGCTGCGGCTAGTGGGTTTGAACTGCCATCCTTTTAGTTAGCAGTCAAATGCATTAAACATAGCACCACCAGAGCTCCTTAGAGAGAATACACACATGAAACCAGCAGTATCTATTTAGTACAGTGAACTTACTGCACATGTAGCACATGGGGCTTATGCTGCTCATAGAATACCCAGTGATTTCTGCCTTGTCTAGCCTCTGGTATTATTATCTCAGTTCTTGAACTCTTCCTGTGTTGGTTTTGGCTTCCATTTGAGCCTTTCTGGGTTGAATTGTATAGCAGGCTTTGCTTCTTCTCCACTTGTTACCTTCTGGCAGTTCATTAGCAGAGAGCTATTGCTACTCATCAAACAGGCACAAACATTTATTTAGCTGAAGCTATGGTTATATGTCTCCAAAAGCCATGCCTTGTCTACATTTTTTTTAAGGTACTGTGTTTAAGTAGTGATGGTCATCAGGACACTCATACACATTGTTAGGTGCCATGGAGTCGATTCTGGCTCATAACAACCCCATGCAACAGAGTAGCACTGTCCCGTAGGATTTTCTTGGCTGTAATCTTTACCGGAGGATGTCTGGTGGCATAGTGGTTAAAGAGCTCGGCTGTTAAACAAAAGGTAGACAGTTGGTGTGGGAGAAAGATGTGGCAGTCTGGCTTAAAGTCTTGCAGCTTTGGATAGATACCCTACAGGGCAGTTCTACTCTGTCCTATAGGGCCACTCTGAGTCAGAATGCAACAGCAATGTGTTAGAATCTGTACAGGAGCACATTGTCAGATCTTTCCCTGGGGACCCTCAAAAAAACCCAAACTCATTGCCAAGCAGTCCGTTTGACTTGTGAAGACCCCTCCTTGGGTTTCCGAGGCAGTACTTCTATGGCAGTAGATTACCCTAGCTTCCTACCAAAGAGTGGCTGGTGGGTTTTCAAATGCCTTAGGCACTAGGCCACCAGAGCTCCTCGGGAGCCTCTGTTGTTGTTTGCCATCCAGTCAGACCGACTCAGTATCACTACAGAAGTAGATTGCCCAACCTGCTTTCCAAGGAGTGGCTGGTGGGTTTGAACCGCCAGCCTTCTGGTTAGCAGTCAAGTGCCTTAGGCACTATGCTACCAGGGAGACCCTGGGTGGGTTCAACCCGCCAGCCTTTCAGTTAGCCCCAGAACGCTTAGGGGAGGGAGTATATAACAGGGCAGCCAGCGCCTCTTCAGCTTTAATGTGCCTCCCTGTTTTGCAAAGGGTAGTCTTCATCAGTAGGTTTGGGGCAGGACTTGAGATTCTGCGCGCAACAAGCTTCCGTGCGATGTCACACTGCTGGTCCGGTCCGTGTACTACCTTCAGCAGGAGCAAAGTTCTAGTCATGGGAGCATCAAACATCAGACCCTTATAGTCGTAGATAAAGGTTAAGTTTCCCCAAGCCTCGGTGGGTACTTGCACCCTCTACCCCCAGGAGTGCCCTCCTGTGGTTAGCGCCTGGCGGGCTCCGAGGAACGTCTGCAGGACTCACAGAGCCCTACCCTTTCCCTGCCCCCTAAGTCTGCAGGGAGCCTAGCGAGCTCTCGCGTGGGACGTCTCCGCCAGTCCCCCTGGAGACCCGACAGACCGGTTTTACCGCTCGTCGTGCCCCGCCAACCGACCCAGCTCCAGCTGAACAGAGGCAGCAGGTGTCCTTCCCTCACCCCCCTCGCACCAGTGTACTCACGCTCTTCATTTTTCTACCTGACACTCGGCAGCCGCAGAAAGGAAGTCTCTAGAACAGCAGCTGGTCGAGTACGGTTTCCAGCGACGTGTGTGAAACTGTTCAACCCCAAACACAAACACCAGCCTCCGAAATGTTTGAAGAAACTCTACAGTTGGATGACTGCGGAGCCCAAACAGACCAAACCGGAGGCGAGAAGGCAAAGCGATTGGCCCACTCGGGCTGGAGACGCGGTTCGTGTTGCTCCCGGGCTGCCACTCAGCGTCGTGGGCGTTTGTTGCTGTGTTAATTACAGCTCTTCCCCGAGTCGGAGGCGAGAACAGCCCTTGTGGAACGATTTCAAGTGGAACGTTCCACCAAGAAGGAAAATACTGCCTGCCTGAGAGGCTGGGGAGAGATTCCCACCAGGCTGCGCTCGGGCGACAGTCAGCAGACTCACAGAGATTATGCGCAACGCGGCACCTGGCGAGGCTGGTGTTGACCTCGTTCTTGGGGCTGCCAGGTGCCAGGCTGGCCGCGCCCGACCGAGGGCAAACCTGCTTGCTGGGGGCAAGCGGGAGTGTGTGCGGGGGGTGGGGTGTGCATTTTTTCCAGGTTGTTTTCTCTAGAATTTCCTAGAAGCCCCTGAAGTGGAGGTGGAGTGCGGGAGACTGTGCGTTTCATCTATGGATGGGCAGGGTGAAGATGGGCGGGTTGCCTCAGAAGGACTCCAGACGAATCAGAGACGATGCAGTAGAGTGCAAAGTATGTACAGAGACAAAATGACCTGGTTCGAAATCTTGTCTTTCTATTCATCACATATGTCACCTTGGGCTAGTTACTCCACTTTTCTCAGTATAATAATCTCATATTTATCTCACAAGGCTGTGAAGAGCTAACACACTTATGTGGTATTAACTATGTTGGACTGTTCTAAACACTGAATTCTCATGACTTCACATGAAGTACTTTTTAACTTGCCATTTCACAGGGATGTTAACCAACCAAAGTCAGGCAGACCGGAGCTCTGGTGGCGTAATGCCTAAGGCATTTGACTGCTAACCAGAAGGCTGGCGGTCAAATCCGCCCTCTAACCATGATGCCAAACTGCATGTTAAGGGATATTGTGTATATAAAGTACCTGGAAAATGGTGAGGTCCCAATTAGTGGTATTAGTCCGTGGTGGTGCAGTGGTTAAAGTACTCAATGATGCGAACCCACCAACCACTCCCTGAGAGAAAGATGTGACAATCTGCTTCTGTAAAGATTTACAGCCTCAGAAACCCTATGGGGGCAGTTCTACTTCGTTCTGTATGGTTGCTATGAGTCAGAACCTACTTGGTGGCAATGGGTGTATTATTATTTCCATTACTCTAGGTCCTTGAACAGGAGCTCTGGTAGCATAGTGCCTAAGGCACTTGACTGCTCACCAGAAGCCTGGTGGTTCAAACCCACCAGCCACTCCTCGGAAGGAAGGTTGGGCAATCTACTTCCCTAGTGACACTGCCTCGGCAACCCAAGGGGGGGTCACTATGAGTTGGGTCTGACTTGATGGCACATAACAACAACAACAACAAGGTCCATGAACATTGAACTTGTCCTAGGTAAGATGTAGTGGACTCATTGTGGAATTAAATGAGAAGTGACACAGAGGTTGAGGGTCCAAGCGGTTGTGGGAGATCTGTCAAAGGCATGTGGACAGGGAATATCTACATTGGCACACCAATGTATCTGTGCCATCACTTTGCCCAGTGTGTGCCACAGCCTGTTGTTAGGTGCCATTGAGTTGATTCTGACTCTTGGCAATCCCACGTGTGCAGAGTAGAGTTTTTATTCTTTGTGCCACAGCCTAGACATGGTACAATATCCTAGAAAACCAGTTTGTTAAAGCCACAGAGTCAGGATGGCTTAGCAAACATGGGCATGAGTCTACAATAGTTTTCTGTCACTTACCTGCATATCACTCACTTAAAACTACACAAAAAATACTGAAACTGTTGGTTTCCTTATCATTTAAAAAAAAAAAAAATTTTTTTTTCTCCTATGCTATTTGGTCCTTGTAAGAGTTAAATTCTTGGAATTGACTGAAAAATTGGTAGAGTGTATAAGTGCTTGGTTACTAATGAAAGGTCAGTGGTTTGAACCTACCATGGTAGATATGAGAGAAAGGTGTGACAGTCTGCTTCTATAAACATTATAGCCTTGGAAACCCTATGGGGCCATTCTAACCTGTCATACAGGATTGCTAAAGGGGAAGACCCTCTACGAGATGGATTGACAAAGTGGCCGTAACAATGGGCTCAAACATGGCAACGATTGTAATGAGGATGGCACAGGACTGGGTAGTGTTTCATTCTGTTGTGCATGAGTCGGAACTGACTTGACAGCACCTAACAACAACAACGTAGGGTAGCTGTGCATTGGAATTGACTTGAGGGCAATGAGTTTTGGTATTTGGGTTTGCTAACACCACAATATGCACTTGGAATTGCTGTTTACGCACTCTTCAAGGCTGGCACAGATGCCTGAAATAGTATATGGGGAAACTGCTTTAAAACAAAAGCACTAGGCAATAACATAATTTAAAAATAATACCATATTGCTCTGTAAACTTTCACCCAAATCAAATCACAATCAAATCAAATTAAAAAAAAAGAAATACCATACATGTTTTCAGTGTGATAATCATCATTCTTAGAGAATTCTGTCACTAGCATGTGGCTTTTACCCAAAGTGTCACATCCCTCTTGATAAGTGTATTTTCAAAACAGTACAGGGACTATGTGGGAAAGGGCCAGGTTAGGATTAGCCCAGAAAACAAGGATGCTGGGAGTTGTACTCTGCCTATGAAGAAATCTCATGGATGTGGAAGGCAGATATTCAGTTCTATAGAAAGCTCCAGACCTACCTTCATAGGACATTGCATAGTCACCAGGATGAATCTACATAAACTGTATTAGTTTCATATTGCTGCTGTAATAAGTCATCACCAAATTCATTATCTGACAGTTCTGTAGGTTAGAAGTCTTACACAGGTCTCAGTAGGCTAAAATCAATGTGTCAGCACAGTTGTGTTCCTTCCTGGAGGCTCTATGGGAGAATGTGTTTCCTTGCCTTATCCAGGTTCTAGAAGCTGTTCACATTCCTTGGCTTGTGGTCTCTTTCTCCATCTTTGAAGCCAGCAATGGCAGGTCAAATCCTTCTCACATCACATCACTCTGGCTGTCTCTTCTTCCTTCTTCCACTTTTAAGAACTCCTGTGATTATATTTGGTACCATTTGAATCACCAGGATAACTGTGTTTTAAAGCTAGGTGAGTAGCAACCTTAATTACATCTGTAACATTAATTCCTGTTTGCCACATAATGGGACATAATATCCCTGGGGATTAGGATATGGACATCATTGTGGGGCCTTTACTCTGTCTACCACACACCTCAATTGCTTTAGTGACAGGTGATAAAACCAAAAACCAAACCCGCCGCTGCTGAGTTGATTCTGACTCATTAGCAACCCTGTAGGTCAGAATAGAAGTACCCCATGGGGTTTCAAACACTGTAAATCTTTACGGAAGTAGACTGCCACATCTTTCTCCCATGGAGCATCTTGTGGGTTTGAAACTCTACCTTTCAGTTAGCAGCTCAGCACTTAACCACAGCACCACTAGGACTTCTGGTAGCAGGTATGTTGTTGTTGTCATGTGCCCTTGAGTCGGTTCTGACTCATAGCGACCCTATGCACAGCAGAACAAAACACTACCCGGTCCTATGCCAGCCTCACAATCCTTGATATATACCTGAGCCCATCGCTGCAGCCACTTTGTTAATCCATGTTGTTGAGGGCTTATGCCTTTTTCACTGACTCTCCACTTTACCACGCGTAATATCCTTCTCCAGGGAATGAGTCCTCTGACAATATGACCAAAGTAGGTGAGATGAAGTCTGGCCATTTTCGCTTCCAAGGAGCATTCCAGCTTGCACTTCTTCCAGGGCAGATTTATTAATTCTTTTGGCAGTCCATGGTGTTTTCAGTATTCTTCACCAACACAGCTGAAAAGCATCAGCTCTTCTTTGGTTTCTCTTATTCATTTTCCAGTTTTCAAAGGTGTATGAGGCAATAGAAAATACCAAGGCTTGGGTTAGGTGCACCTTAGCCTTCAAAGAGACACCTTTGCTCTTTAGCACTATCAAGAGGTCTTTTGCAGCAGATTTGCCCACTGCAATACAACATCTGATTTCTTGACTGCTGCTTCCATTGGTGTTGATTGTGGAACCAACTAATATGAAATTGACAACTTCAATCTTTTCTCCATCCACCGTGAAGCTGTTTATTGGACCAGTTGTGAGGATTTTCATTTTCATGTTGAGGTGTAATCCATACTGCAGACTATAGTCTTTAATCTTCATCAGTAAGCGCTTCAAGTCATCTTCACTTTCAGCAAGCAAGGTTGTGTTGTCTGTGTATCACAGGTTGTTAATGAGTCTCCCTCCAATCTTGATGCTGTATTCTTCTTCATATAGCAAGTATGTTGTTGTTGTTGTGTGCCATGGAGTCAGATCCGACTCATAGCGACCCCTCCTTGGGTTTCTGAGGCAGTATCACTATGGAAGTAGATTGCCCAACCTTCCTTCCGAAGAGTGGCTGGTGGGTTTGAACTGCCAACCTTCTGGTTAACAGTCAAGTGCCTTAGGCACTATGCTACCAGAGCTCCCACAGCAGGTATAGTATGTGCAGATCATTCAGTAGAAGGAGAACCTGGAGTCACAGAGACCTGTTGGGAGATATTTTCTGTGGTCCACATAATACTGACTGGATGAGACCTGCTAGCCATCAACTTGAGAAAAGGGAATGGAAACAAGAAAAAAACAAAGGAAGAATGAAAAGTCTTGGCAACTTAATACAGATATAAGCTGAGCACTTTCTCCTTGAGAGTCCTGCTACTTGCTAGTTACACTATTTTGGGCCAGTTCCTTAACCTTTCTAACCTTCAATTCCTTGATCTGTAGAATGAGGATAATAATAGTACCTGTCTTGCATGATTGTTATTTGGATTAAAGAAGATAATGTTGGAAAACACTTAGCACAGTGTCTAGTATGTGGTAAACACTTACGTGGCCAGCACTCAGTGAATTTTGTTGTTAGTATTATGCATCACGGGGATTGCAAAGACTTATAATCCATGTGTCCACCCTTATGCAGTTTGGGGAGTAAGGTATACTCACAAATGTTTTTGGAGAGTGAGCCAACACACAGGAATACATAGTTAAAAATAAAAAACAGTGTCATACTTAAGTGCTAAATGGAGGTACTACAAGCAGTAAGTGCTATTGAGTGAAGTAGTATAAGATATTTTCAGTAATCAGAGGGGGTAGGGAGGAAGGAGGCGGAATTTATGCTGCTACTAGAAAAAAGGTTGGATTTAGATAGGAGCAGAGGAAATGTTGGGCACATGCATGGCCTATTACAAGGTGACAGAAATTAGATGATTTGGCTGGAATGGAGGGTTTGTATAGGGACGTTTATTCATTCATTCATTTCCACATTTTTCCAGAGAGTTTAGGGGAGGAGTAGACTATCAGACTTGAAGGAGTCAGACTGTGAAAGGCTGATAGTGCTAGGTTATATAGTTAAGACTCTTCACCAGTTATAATGGGGAGCCATGAAAGGTATTTGAGCAGGGGTAGGTTCATGAGGAAAGCAGTGATCAGAAAGATGAATCTGAGAATAGTATGTGTAAGGTGGATTGTTAGAAGGAGAGCGTGGAGACCTGTTGGGAGACGTTTTCAGTGGCCCAGACAATAATGGCCTTGATGAGATGGGATAGGCTTCAACCTGAGAAAAAGGAATGGAAGTACAGCAAAGCAAGAGCAAAGGGCCTTGTTGACACTTTAGATTGGGGGGAAGAAGGAAAACTGCCTGGGAGATTGGTGATAATAATAATCAGAAAGAAATTTCAGTGGAGTTGCCCTGTGTTTGTTAAAGGAGCTCTGGTGGCATAGTGGTTAAAGCATTTGGCATCTAACCAAAATGTTGATAGTTCAAACCCATTGGCCGCTCTGTGGGAGAAAGATGAACTAGTCTGCATCTATAAAGATTTACAGCCATGGAAACCCTATGAGGCTGTTCTGCTCTGTCCTAAAGGGTTGCTATGAGTCAGAATGACTCGATGGCGGTGAGTTTTATGTTTTTTAAGACGCTGGCAGGTGATGCAGGTGGCACATGTCCAGCAGGCTGTTGGGAATGTGGAACCAGAACATGAGAGCAAGGTCATAGTTGGATAATTAGACTTGGGAGTCATGGGCAGAGAGGTGAGGCTGAGACACTTCACCCCTGCCCCTGACCTTTCACAATCATTCTAGAGCCACATTGCTGGTGGCTTCCTGGTGGATTCCTGGCAGCCACCCTCTTTTCCTCATTTCACTTTTCCTTTCACTCCTCTAGGGATCAGTGCCTTTGTACCACCACCCCTTTTGAGATGAAGGATCCTGATGCTCCCAACTCACTTCGCTGCTGATATATTTTACCTGGTCTCTTTTCCAGCCTCTCATTATCCAGGTATGTTCTGAATGGTATTTAACAGTTACTAGAAATATTCCCTGTGAACTGAGAAATAAGGCTATCCTTCCCTGACAGTAGAGTCTCTGGGTGGGGCAAATGGTTAAATGCTCAGCTTCAAACAAAAGTTAGTGGTTTGAATCCACCCAGGGGCATGTCAGAAAAAAGGCCTGACTTATATCTGAAAGACCGCCTGGAGCACAATTCTACTCTGAAATACAGGAGGTCGCCACGAGTTGGAATTGACTCCATGGCAACTGTTTTTGTTTGTTTCCCCCCTGATAACAGTGTTCTGCATGGCAGGAAGCTCCCGGTGGTGGAGACTCTGGTATCCCAAGCAGGGCTTGTGGGAGAGAGAGAGGTGGTCAAAGACGCCTTTCTGAGTGCCGGGCTCACAGCTGTTAGAGGACTGTTCTGCCACCTGTTCCTAAGGCTGCCTCTGGCAGCAGATTCCTCTGTGTGTCTCCCTCTGAAAGCATGATCCGAACAGAAAGAAATGTATCCCTCCTCATCAGCAAGACAGAAAAATGAGATTTTATGGCATTTCTAATTCATGCCTTCAAAAAAATGATGCTTAGTATTTTTTACGTATTTAGTTGTAATTCTGAATCTCAGGTTCTGTTTTCCAAGACTGAAAATAAAGTGCCTTAAGAGTTATAGACCAGGTCAGCATTTGAAGTAGCCCTCAGAGGAAACACACAGAACAGAGTGACATATTGGCACAACCACCTACAATGAGCTTTGCTAGGAAAGGGTAGAATAGCTTGTGTTTAGAAATCCCCTATTCGCTCCACTGGACAGATTCCAAGTCATGTCTGTAGACTTCTGTGACTGAAATGTTCAGACCAGGACTGTGTCCTTGGTGACTTCTGTGTTCATTAGAGATGGCCTTTATGATGGATTGAGGCAGTTATTATGGGCTGAAGGTACAGCGAAAAGAGTCGTATTCAAATTAAAAATAGAGAATTAGCCTGCTCGGAAGGGCCATTTTAAAGTCTGACTAGGCTGCTCTCTAGCTCCCTCTTCTGGGCTCCCGCCTTAGTACCCTGAATTTTTCGTTTTGATCCACTTACAGGTGGTGTAGTGCCTAAGCCATTTAACTGCTAACCAGAAGGTTGGCAGTTCAAACCCACCAGCCACTCCTCAGAAGACTGGGCAGTCTACCTCTGTAGAAAAACCCAAGGAGGAGTTGCTGACTTGGAATCGACTTGATGGCATGAGTTCCCCCCCCCCACACACACACACAGGTAATACCTGACATATGCGTGGGAAAGTAGAAAGTCAGTGAAAATGAGGAAGACCCTCAACCATATGGGATGACGTAGTGGCTGCAACAGTGGGCTCCAACATAGCACTGATTGTGAGGATGACACAGGACTAGGTAGTGTTTCGTTCTGTTGCACAAGAGGTGCTATAATTCAAAACCAACTGATGGCACCTAAAAACCACCACCCTGACTTCGCACAGGATTCTGTTCTGATGACTCCATCTCAAACTGATTCTGTTGTAAGTCTAATACTTCTTTTTTTGTTTTGTTTTCATAGTGCTGTATGACACTGTTTTGAACCGTAAATCATAACATTGAACATCTGCATGTGGATATCTGAGAATGATAACATCAGCAGATTATACAGTACAACGTTCTATGTAGTGCATAGTAGTAAGGATAAGATGTGCCAAAAAACAAAAAACAAAAACAAAGCAGCAAACGGTCATAAGTGCGTTCATTGTAACTTGAAAATGTCGTAAGTCCAGGACTACCTGTACTATATTGTGCAGTAATTATTTGTTCGTGTGCCGGTGCCTACAAATAGACTGCGAACTCTCAAAGGGCATGACTCGTGTCTCATTGGTCCTTGTACTTCCCTCTCAGGCTCTAGTTGGCACTGGGTGAGGCTACAGTGGATGGTGACCGAATGGTTGGCTCAGTGGCTGACGGACTCTATGGCCCCTGAAAACATTTTAGTGTACTGGAGGTTCTTCCTGTGTGTGTGAAAGAGAGAATGATCATGAATAAATGAGTGTTTGGAGTCTTTTGTATGGTTCTGTACAAGATTATCTTACTTTGGATATCAAAGAACAAACCAAGCCCACTGCCAGGGAGTCAATTCTGCCTCATAGTGCCCCTACAGGACAGAGCAGAATTGCACCATGTGTTCTCCAAGGCTGTAAAGCTTTATGGAAGTAGACTGCCTCATCTTTCTCCCGTGGAGTGGCTGGGGGTTTTGAACCATGTTGAGCTTTTGATTAGCAGCCAAGTGCTTTAACTAACAAAAGGTTGGGAGACATAGGTATTTTCCAGAGGGAGAGGTGTGACATCTTCTTTAGAGATTTTTAAGGAAAAAAATAGTCATGTTTCTGGGATGTGCATGAAATCTGCTGAATGTAAATTTTCTCTGGGTATCCAACGTAAAGGGCCGCTGAGACTGTGAAGCTGAATGCTGGATAGTCAGCATAGCTGCCATTTACCGACCACCTACTGTGTGTCGGGTGCTTTGTACATGGCATCTCATTTATTCCTTGAGGGAGATACTGTTTTTATCCATTTTACAGAGGAGGAAACTGAGGTTTAGTCAATTGTATTTATTACGTTCCTGCTATGTGCCAAACACTGTACTGGGCTCTGGAGAAATAACAATGACAGCACACATGTACTCTTTGCCTTCAAGTTGTTTACAATTTAGGGGATAATCTGTGGGGTATCCTACTTGCACTTGATCTCAAGGCAAGTAGGCAGATTGAACATTGTGGTGGTCTGAGCAAAGCAGGAGCAGGTTAAATAAACTTGTCCAAGACCTCAAAACCAGGAAGTGCTCATTGTGATTTGGACCAACATCTAATTTAACTCTAAAATTTGTGCTGTGGCCACTGTCTCATGATGCCGAGGAACACTATTCGCTGGCGGAAAAGAAGGGGAGACCCACGTGTTTTTTTCCATCACTTTCATATACCCCTTCCCACAACCTTCCATTTTCTACTTCCCTGGGCCTGTAGCAATTCCAGGAGAGAGGGAGTCCCAGAGCAGGGACTTGTGGAAGGTGCTGGCGTCAAGGAAGAGTTCTGCTGTAGCCTCCTGACCACCCCCCACCTTTTTTTCTGGGATCTGCATTTCTGTTCACCACAGATTAGCACCAAGAAACAGCCTGGCTACCTCCAGGGTGGTTGGGAAGCTGTGGGCTACAACTGGATGTGAGATCCTATTACTGCTTCCCTAATACCATACACTTCCGTGAAGATTTACAGCCTTGGGAACCCAACAGAGTTGTCATGAGTGGGAATCGGCTTGATGGCAGTGAGTTCGGTTTGGAATACCAGGGCGGAAAAAGAACCAAGTTCCCACTTTGCTGGAAGAGCAGGTGTTAGGTGGGGAAGAGAAGAAGGCCGTGTTCTCAGTGCCATTTGTGTTCTTGCTAGGTGGGCGTGAGGTGCATATGGTTGTGTGCTGTTTGGTATTGTTTCCCTGTATACCTCCTTGCCAATGTTTAACTAATTCTATACACCATTATTTCATATTTTGGAACCCCAAAATGTTAAAATGCTTTCATGGGAAACAAAACATTTGCAATAATTCCTCAAAACAATTCAGAAAAATAAACGTGTTCTCTCCATCTTCATATTTCCAATGGGACGGTTGTTTTTGTTGAGTATTTCTTTTTGTACAGTGTAGCGGGTAAGGGCACAATCTGTCAGACCACCTGAGTTTGAATCCTGACTCCAACATTTTGTAGCTGGGTGACCTTGGAAAATTACTTAATATTTCTGTGCCTAAATTCTCTTATCTTTATGAAAGAGAAAATAATACTATCTCTCTTACAGTGTGCTTATGAGGATTGCTGTTGTTAGGTACTGTCAAGTTGATGCCAATTCATAGCAACCCTACATGACAGAGTAGAACTGCCCCGTAGGGTTTCTTAGGCTGTAATCCTGACAGGAGCAGATTGCCAGGCTTTCTCTCATTGATTCATTGAGTGGGTTCAAATCACCATACTTTTGGTTAGCAGCCAAATGAACACCCGTCATGCCACCAGGGCCCTGATTATGAGGATTAAATGAGTTAATATATATACGTAATGCACTCAGAACAATACCTGGCACACAGAATATGCTCTATATGTGTCAGCTAGTATTTTTTTGGTTGTTTTGCTTGATTTTTCTTTAGAGTTTCTAGCACTCTGCTCTAAACATGCCTTTAGAAAAGGCTTTGGGAAGATACGTCATGCTGACCTTCAGCCTGTGCACTGTCTTCTTATAAAGTCCATCACCATACAAGGAAATGATTATACAATGAGGCTCTCCCAAGGATAGAAGAAGGAAGGTACAGCTCTGCTCCGCTAAAGTTTCCGTGCGTGTTGAGAAGCAGGACGGAATAATATCCCATCAATCATTCTCCAAAACCTTCTGGAGCAGCAGATAGCACACAGCCCAGAGATAGATGCAGAACCACAAATCATTTTTTAAATTGTAGATAATGTACACCATATGAGTAGAATTCCCGTTTTTTCCAAGTCAGGGGGGAATTACATTTGGCAAGTGCCACTATAGTTCTGTGGCTGTTTTTATCTTAAAACCAAACAGGTGTCCTACTATTGTTTGAACCAAGCTCTCTTCAGCAGTCAGTGGATTCTTCAGCTTTGGCTTTGTAGGTCACTTTCTTTTTCTTCTGAAGCACCTTCATCTAGAAGATGCGTGCACACGTGGAGGAGACGCTGCCTCTCGACGAGGCCGTGATAAGCCAGGTCTCAACAGGCTGTGCTGCCTGGGAATGTGCAGGTGACTCTGGAGACAGCCGTGGAGGGACAAGGA
>NW_006921965.1:3151740-3155596 GCF_000298275.1 Orycteropus afer afer | reverse complement strand
AAACGTGGCATCAGGATTGGAGGAAGAATCATTAACAACCTGAGATATGCAGACAATACAACTTTGCTTGCTGAAAGTGAGGATGACTTGAGGCACTTGCTGATGAAGATTGAGGAACACAGTCTGCAGTATGGATTACATCTCAATATAAAGAAGACAAAAATCCTGACAACTGGACTGATAAGCAGCATCACGATAAATGGAGAGAAGATTGAGGTTGTCAAAGAATTCACGTTGCTTGATTCTACAATCAATGCCAATGGAAGCAGCAGTCAGGACATTAGACGACGTGTGGCACTGGGCCGGTCAGCTGCAAAGGAACTCTTTCAAGTGCTGAGGAGCAAGGATGTCTCCTTGAGGACTAAGGTGTGCCTGACACAAGCCATGATATTTTCAACCACCCCTTATGTATGTGAGAGCTGGACAGTGAATAAGGAAGACCGAAGAAGAGTTGACGCTTTTGAGTTGTGGTGCTGGCAAAGAATGCTGAAGGTACCATGGACTGCCAAAAGAACTAACAGATCCTGTTTTAACAGTCCTGGAGGAAGTGCAGCCAGAATGCTCCTTGGAAGCCAGAATGGCCAGACTTCGTCTCACCTACTTCGGTCAAGTTGTCAGAAAGTACCATTCCTTGGAGAAGGATGTCATGCTTGGTAAGGTGGAGGGTCGACGAAGGAGGGGAAGGCCTTCAACGAGATGGATTGACATGGTGGCTGCGATGATGGGCTCAAGTATAGCAGGGATCGTGGAGCTGGCACAGGATCGGGCAATTTTTCGTTCTGCTGTGCATGGGGTCACTATGAGTCGGAAACGACTCGACGGCTCCTAACAACAACAACTGGGTGCTTATTAACTCATTTAATCTTCACATCAATCCTAAGAGGTACGTACTATATCATCTCGCTTTAGAAGGAGCACACTGAGGCATAGAGAGGTAAAGTAACTTGCCCAAAGTCACAGAGTTAGTAATTAGGAGAGTCAGATTCAAGCCAAGGCAGAATTACTCCACAGTCCACAAGCTTAATACTTCCCTCTACCAGAGAAGGTTGTTAGGTAAGAGCATGGCATGAAGATAATGATGCCTAGGGAGTCATTTGGAAGCAGAGAGATAGAATGACTGATAAAGCAATGAATCCGGTAGCAGTCTCCTGTAGTAATCCCAGTTATGCAAGGAGCTCTGGTGGCATAGTGCCTAAGGCATTTGACTGCTAACCAGAATGTTGGGGGTTCAAACCCACCAGCCACTCCTCAGAAGGAAGATTGGGCAATCTACTGTAGTGATACTGCCTGGGAAACCCAAGGAAGGGCCCCTATGAGTCGGAAATGACTCGACAGCAGTGAGTTGTTTTTTAGTTTTATACAAAGAATAAAGTCTAGATTAGAGTGATGAAATTGAAAATGGAAGGTGATAGATGTGAGAGGTGGTATGAAGGAGTTTATTGAACTAACTTGGAGATACAGAGGGGACAGCATGGCCTGGTGTGTTCAGCTCTGAGGCGATGGTAGGACCATGGTCAGTGGGAGTGCTGAGAGCAGGGCCTCTGGTTTGTATTTGGTTCTGAGATCCTGGGCTGATAATATTTCAAAGATTTAGAGAGAAATATTTTCCCACTCCCACCACACCCCAAGAGGGAGGGACATGGCTGTGGACTAGTCACATTCAGTGGGGCCAGCATGTCTGAGAAGAAGTGGAGGGATTATAAACAGAACTGGTCCTGTGTTCCTTCTCTTCCCTAGATACAATTTCTTTAGTGTATTCCTTCCCACATGCTGGATGATGAAACGTCTGGTCCAGGCTTGAGAATCTCCTATAGCTCTTGGAAATTCTTGTGGACCTCAGGGTGGGACCAGCGAAAAGAACCATGGAGAGGAGACTTAGAACAAAGGCATGCTTAAGTGTTCACATGACCTATTACTTCCTCCTCTGAAGGAAAAGTAGGAAGACAGGAGAGTCAGGAACACAGTGGGGACTGTGGGAGAAATAAGCCAAGTTACAGGCTATTCAGCCTGCCCTTAGTCTAGATCTGATGCTAAGGAGCAGAAGGAGTACTCAGAGCTCGGCTTCCCAGGGTATGGCTAGGAGTTTCAGGCTGGATCTCCAGGCTGCATTGAAGAATATGCATTTGCTGTTGAGTTGGATCTGCCTCTTTACTCAGAGCAGAAGTCAACAATGGGGTGGGATTTAAGGATTCAGAATTTACCTTTATCAGCCATGATAATGATTTTTTTTTTTTTTTTTGTCTAATAAGACTCAATTTCTCCTTTCTAATTTTTTTAGTGTCTTAACCTGTTTTCCAATTTCAATAAGATAATAAGATATACAGTGATTATAAATATCTTTGAAATATTTGGTGCAAAGAGCTAAAGAATCTATAAAAATAAAGACCCCATTCCTGATCTTTAAGTATTTTGGTGCCTGATAAATTGATATCTGAAGTCCTGATTAGGAGGAAAAGAAGGAAAAAAAAGCTCTCATTGCCAATTCGCAAAATCCAGGGCCTATGTGATACTAATAATTTGGAGCTGAAATTTTAAGTACCTATATTGTTGAATAACATATGTTCACACTTCACCATTTGAATAAACAAAGTCTCTTTTCTTCTCGTTTCAGCAGGAAACATCCCAGAATAAGAGAATAAGACCTGGATTTATGCGGATAGGACTTTTTATTTTGTCACGGAATCCAAACAGTGTTTTCCTAGTGTGAAAACAGATGGCAGAGATTTTATTTGTGGTCAAAGGTACTATGTGTGAGAGTGAACCTCCTTTGACAGGCAGATTTGTATAAATTCAGTAAGTGATTTAAGACATGACATATTTCCTAGAACCTGAGCCATGGCAGGCACTTTTATTAACAAAATTTACACACTCAAACCCAGTCAGTCAGAGGAGTTAATTTTCATCCTGGCAGATCATGACTAGGTTTACCATGGACTGCGTGCCTGGATATTAGGATTGTGTTGGAAAATTCAGCCTGTGAGTTAAGAGTTTGCATGTTTCTCACATCCCAGCTGAAGAATGTCTTCTGATCTGGTTTTCAAGTCTTCAGGGTACTAAAAGGAGATTATGTGGGGAGAGATAGACAAATCTTGGCTTTTTAGCCTTGTACAAAATAACTTGTAATTTTGGTATTTGCATCAATGCAGTGTTTAAATGAGATCTTCTCTTTAATGGATCTTTAAACTGTAAATTACTTTGTGATGAATGTTGATATTATTGTTACAATGCACAGCTCTGATATGAAGCCAAATTTTTCATAATTCCCAATAGAAAAAAGACAGCTAGTTTCATTATTCCCAGCTTCAAGAGATAACTATGGATTTGGAACCAAAATGGAGACCTTGAAAGGAAGTTACTGGGACCAAACGTGTCAAATAGCTGAAAGGCAAAACGTGTTTGCAGTGACTTTTGTCACAGTCTACTCTTTGGTCACTTTCCTTCTCATAGTTCATTAGTGAGCTTTTAGGATTGTAATTTCTTGATTTTTTTTCTTCTCTTCCCAGTTTCTTTTCACCCCTACCAATACAATACATTCCCTCAAATCCATATGCTGAAGCAGAACAAAAACAGGATCATGTGACACAGTGCCAGAACTGAGCTGAGGGCTCGAAGCTGCACAAGACAGGAGGATGCACCCCAGTGAAGTGTCTGCTTAGCCATGTAGGGCTATTCACGTCTCCATAGAACTGTTGTTGTCATTGTTGTTATGTCCCCGTCGAGTTGGATCTGACTCATAGCGACCCCTCCTCTTTCCGAAGCAGTATCACTATGGAAGTAGATTGCCCAACCTTCCTTCTGAGGAGTGGCTGGTGGGTTTGAACCACCAGCCTCCTGGTTAGCAGTCAAGTGCCTTAGG
>NW_006921965.1:3143361-3151575 GCF_000298275.1 Orycteropus afer afer | reverse complement strand
AGTCTGAGATGAAGCCCAGGAATCCATATTCTTAACAAACATTCCAGGTAATTCTGATGGCATTGGTCAAAGGGCCACAGTTTGAGAAATACCACCTAAAGAACCTTAACGCATGGTCCCCTAAAAACACCAAACAAACCACACAAGTTGCTGTCAAGGCAGTTCTGACTCATGGCAAAGACCCCATGTGTTGCAGAGTAGAGCTGCACCTCATAGGGTTTTCAAGGTTGTGACCTTGGAGAACACATCACCATGCCTTTCATCCACGGTGCCTTTGAGTGGGATGAAACCTAATCATTTATGCCACCTAGGGACTCCTAGTGCCCAGGAAAAGTGATTACAATGATTAAAACCCTCACTTTTCTTTGTTTTGGAGTCCTTGGGGACTGCAAACATGCTTAGCTGCCAGCTGAAAGGTTGCAGGTCCAGCTCTACCCAGAGATGCCTCAGAGTAAAGGTCTGGTGATAACTTCTGAAAAATCAGCCATTGAAACTCTTTGGAGCATAGTTTATTTTGACATACATGGGGTCATCATGTGTTGGTGTAATGTAGCATAATAAATTGGCTCAATTCATGGGTCATAAGAATCAGGATCAACACAAAGCTGGTTCCTATGAGATGGCGGTCAGACATATCTCCATTCTCCAGATTCTTCACCATTACTGATACCTTCTGCCCTCCCTACATTACTCTCTACTTCTTTGCAGGGCTCTAATTCATTTCAGTGCCCACACAGAACTCACAGACCATATTCACATTTATGTGGCTTATTAGTGAAATAACAAGGCACACCTTGGGATCAGAATCAACTTGAAAGTAACAGGAACAGCTCAGGATCAGGATCAGGAAGTACATAGGCAAGGTCTGGAAGGGTACCCTGAAATGGAGAGCCCATCCCTTCCCTTTGCAGTGCAGGATAGCTTACAACTGGACAGCTCTCTCAAGCCTTCTCCATTGCCAGGCCTCTCTGCTGTCAAGCCTCTCTGCTGCTAACTGGCCCAGGTCATAGCTAGTAGTAGTAGCCTGCTCATCTCTTTTAGCTGCTTTCTGCATTCAGGCCTCTCTGCCATCAGGCCTCTCCACCATCCACCTCTTTGCTATTAACTAGTCTAGCTCCTAGTCAGTGTAGCACACCCTTTTCTCAGCCATGTAGGCCCTCTCTCAGCTGCAGAGGCCTTCTTAGCCACGCAGCTCTTCTCAATCTTCTGGCTCTGCTGTCAGGTTCCTTCCAGGTCTCTCAGCCACCAACTCTTTTTGTCTTTAGTGTTACAGCCCTTGACCTACTTTACAGTTCTCTTAGGAGGTTCCCAAGGGGATCTAAACCACTTTTCTCTAGGCTCTTCTTGGTCTTGAAGTTTTCTCCTCCCCTCTTCCAATCCCTGTTTGTCTCTTATATAAGCAAACTCTTTGTTCATTTCAAGGCATGGCTCCCCCAATGGGCCCATGAACCAACCTTTTCTCTTGGTGGATTTCAAGTGACTCAATCTTATTGGGTGGTTTTACACAGTACCTTTTCAACTAGTAAACTAACAAATCCCTGTAAAGTGAGCAAAATAAACCAATCACAGATACCTGGAGGAAAAGGGATTCTTGGCTCTTGAAGTGTGTGAGGTGATCTGGCAAATATTTCTTGTACACCTTCTGTGTGCTCAGCATTGAGCCCAGTGCTGGAGTTGGCCCAACTCAGGCTCTATGTTGACTACCAGCCAGACAGTTGTCTTGCATTTCGCAGAGCCAAAATATAGCTGGCTTTCAATCCTGGGTGAAGCATAAAATCTCAAACAGCTTTCTGGTGTTTTTGACTCTCATTGTTGCTTAAGGAAGCAACTCCATTCCTCAACCGGGAAAGGTTAAAACATCAACCAATTGCTACAGATCACTGATTTCTAGCTCCAAAATGGAAAAAGAAAGAAAGAAAGCCACTGACACACTTGAGAGAGGCAGCTAACCCCATGAGATAAATAGTGCATGAGAGATAATATCAGGTAAAGGAAAATGGACTGGATATATGGGCTTTGGGGTCCTTAGACCTGACTTCAAATATTGATTCTTCACTTCTTGTTCTCTCTTGAGCCACAGCTGAGCAGCTACCTTAGTGATATGTTCTGCTTTTAGTGTATAAAAAGAAGCAATGAGAAAGGTCTGTAGCTTTTTGGCACTCTTGGACCCTTCATGTAGCTATGTCTTCAGTTAACAGCCTGCCATGTTTCCTGCTGATCTTGGGACTGTCTCTGGAGTTGAACTTGGGCCTGTTGTGGTGTTTGGTAATATTGGGACTGTGCCTTTTTATTTGTTGACCTTGGGCTTCTTAGCCTCAGCATGTAGTAGCTGCCTGAGTGAAAAATACCTCTAGCTCCAGTAGGCTGGGAACAAGAGGCAGAGCTAAAACCCAAGGTTGAGGGGCTTTCACCCAGCCCCAAGAGCCTGGCACTTTGAACTTGGACTTCTAGTCTCCAAAACTGTAAAAGAATTAACTCCTGTTTGTTAAAACCATCCACTTGTGGTATTTCTGTTAGAGCAGCTTGAAGTAACCAAAACAGAATATGGTACCAGGAATAGGGTGCTGCTCTGAAAGGTACCTAAAATATGGAAACAGGAGTGGAGTTCATCCTTGACCTGAGATCCCTATGCTGAGTCCATGGCAGAGAGACACCAGCAGAGACAGTAGCAGAGACACAGCAGAGAGATAGCAGTAGCAGAGCTGAGTGACCAGGCATTAGAGAGCAACAGGCTTGCCAGCTCACAGAGGAGAAAGCTGGATACCATTGGTTAGGCGGCTTCCTGGCAGAGTGGGTTGCCTTTGGGCATTAATTAGTAGAAGATACTGGCATGAAATGGAGTAGCAGGTTGGCTGGCCCGTGGAGCAAGAAGGCTGAATGCTTTTTGGGCAGGAAAATTACTGGTGGAGTGGGTTGCCTTTGGGATTAATCAGCAGAAGTGGAGAGACCAAGGAAAACAAGGAGGCAGAGCTGCCTCAGCCTCAGAGGGTAGGACAATGGCCTTTGAGGGTGAAGCCACCACAGCTTCCTAAGTTTCAGAGTCAGACCTTCCCCAACTTGGTTCTGGAGTGTGGGGCTGTTTGTTCATGTGGGCCATGGAATGGGGCCACAGCCACTGCCCAAAAGTGAGGGAGCAAGGCTGCCACGTCCAAGAGATAGAAGAAAGAGGCCTGCCAGGCCCCGGGGGTGAGGTCATGACTCAGATGAACTAGGGGACGAGAGCCACTCAATGAAGAAGTTCTGTACAGGTGCTATCCAATGAAGATCTGTACAGGTGCCAAGTTGACAAGGGGTGGAACTGTGGTGGTTAAGATCATGTGTCAAATTGCCTGGGTCTGGTTTGGAGTGGCTGGGCAGCTGGATGCAGTTATTCCCTATCATGAGACTGGTAATCAACTCCATGATGGAATCTACTGGAGAAGCTGAGGAGCTGTCTTAGGGAAGTGTTCTGCTTCTAGTATATAAAGAGAAGCATTGAGAAAGGTCTGAAGCTTTTTGGCATGTTTGGACCCTGCATGTAACTAAGTCTTCAATTAACAGCCTGCCATGTTTCCTGCTGATCTTAGGACTGTCTCTGGAGTTGAACTAGTGCCTGCTGTGGTGTTTGGTAATATTGGCACTGTGCTATTTTATTTGTCGACCTTGGGCTTGTTAGCCTCAGCAGCAAGTAGCTGCTTGAGTGAAGAGACACCTCTAGCTTCAGTGGGCTGGGAACAAGAGGCAGAGCTGAAGCCCAAGGTCGAGGGGATTTCACCCAACCCCTAGAGCCTGGCACTTTGAACTCGGGCTTCTAGCCTCCAAAACTGTAAGAGAATTAACTCCTGTTTGTTAAAGCCATCCACCTGTGGTATTTCTATGAGAGGGGCATAATGTAACCAAAATGGCCAGGTAGTGGCCTTCCAAATTTCTTGGCATAGGTGAGTAAGTGCCTCCAGCATGGCCTACGTTTGTTGAAACATCTCAATGGGTGTTTCATCAACTCGTAGAGCCTTGGTTTTCACCAATTCCTTTTTCTACTTCTTCCTTCAATGCCATCGATTCTTGATCATATTCCACCTCCTGAAAAGGATGAACGTGGACCATTTTTTTTTGGTACAGTGACTCTGTGTATTCCTTCCATCTTCTTTTGATGTTTCTTGTATCATTCAATATTTTGCCTATAGAATCTTTCAATATTGCAACTGAAGGCTTGGATATTTTTCTTCAGTTCTTTTAGCTTGTCACATAATAGGGATTTGGAAGTATAAAACACACTTTTCTGTTATTTGTCCTCATGTCCTGGACCTTCATGAAATGTAATATCTTTTTCCACAAAACCCCAGATCAAGAAAATAGTACATTTTAGCTTGAATTTTCCTGGGATGGAAAACAACGTAGGGAGAAGCCTTGTGTCAGAGTTCTATGCAAATTGGACATAAATTATTCAAATTCTAAAACAGAAATCATCATCTCTCTAGGGCCTGAGTTCCTTCCAGAAAGTAGAGCCCAAGACAGGGGTTTGTGTGCAGGAAGTTTATTTTGGGATGTGATCTCAAGAAGTAGGAGCAGAAGACTGGGAAGGGGGAAACATGAAGAGAGGAAAAGCCAGTATATATACAGGTGTGTTATCAAATTTAATCATAGCTGTGGGCAATTGGGGCCAGATGAGAGTCATAAAGAATGCATCTAGGGATTGTCCACTTAAGGGACACGTAGGGCAGGCATCCACAGGTTTTAAGACACTGCCAGATTTGTACAAGGAAGTCTCAGGTGGCTCTAATAGATGTCCCAGGCCAAGTGTAGACAAGCTCCAGGCAAGTGTGCAGCTAAGGTAAGATGCTATCAGGTTATACTCAGCAATGACTGGAGTAAATGTTACGTTCAAAGAATGTGAGGTAGGCACCTGCCACATCCAACACAGAGCTCAAAGGCAATGCCAGTCACAAGGAAAAATAAGCAAGCCTGGCTCTTCCTTCAAAGTTCATATAAATTCACTGTTTATAAAAGTAGCCACTGGCATAAGAATTAGAAAAATAATTTGTTGCCATATTGCAGTGTGACCATGCTACATTCGGTAGCCTCATTGTACTCTGGGTTTTCTGAACTTGAACTGCATATACAGTCTCCGTAACTTAGCAGTTGATGACGCACTGTCTTCCTTGTCTTCTAATTTCTTTAAACATTCAAATCCTACCCCCGCTCCCTACAAGAGACATTAATCTCCTTGGGTAGTTGGGATTGTGTCTTCTAATTCTTTTTCCTTCTACCAGCACCTAACTCTGCTCAGCAAGGACCTGTTGACTTGAGTTCACTTGGTAGATGATAAGCCCTTTCTTCAGAAGCACAATTATATTTTCAGGAAACCGTGTGGAATCTTTCTACTCCCTAAGTGTATCGAGACCCTCACCAATTAATGGGGCTTGGAAAGCAGTATCTTTAACAAGGGGCAGGGATCAGGGAGCACGTTGCCAGTGCCTCAGGGTGTTGTAAGGTTTTCATCAGCAATTCGTTTTGCCCTCTTTGTATTTGAGTTCATTCCAATTGCTTCACAGACAGTAGCACTCAGAAGAGATGTATATTTACACTAGACTCCAAGGCTCTTGTTGAAGTTTTCAGTATTATTATGAATTGAACTGTGTCCCCCCAAAATATTGTAATGTGTTGTAAATCCTAACCTCTATGCCAGTGGTTATAATCCCATTTGGGAATAAATTTTCTTTTATGTTAATGAGGCAGGATTAGTGTGGAGTATTTTTATTTTTTATTTTTATTGTGATTTGAGTGACAGTTTACAGAGCAAATTCATTTTCCTTACAGTAGCTCACATACACTTTGTCTCATGACATTGACTGCAATTTCCCACAATGCAAGAGCTCCCCTCTCACTTCCTTCCCATAGTTACCTCTTCCCTGTGTCCTTACCTCCCATGCACTCCTGCCCCCTGAACTGTCTCCCTGTGCATATAGTGGAGGGTATGTTTTGAGTCAATCTCTTACAAGAGATAAAAGAAGCAGATTAGACAAGCAGAGATGGGAGGAGGTAGATGCCATATCACAGGAAGACCACAAAGAGTCAAGGAATAAAGACCTTCAGAGCCAACAGAGAGAAAACCTTACCCTAGAGATGGCACCCTGAATTTGGACTTCTAGCCTCTTGAGAGAATAAATTCATGTTTGTTAAAGCCACCCACATGTGGTATTTCTGTTACAACAGCACTAGATAACTAAGAGGAAGCTCTGTTAGCATAGTGCCTAAGACATTTGACTGTTAACCAGAAGGCTGGTGGTTCAAAGCCACCAGCCACTCCTCGGAAGGAAGGTTGGGCAGTCTACTTCCTTGGAAACCCAAGGAGGGGTCACTATGAGTCAGGTCTGACTCGATGGCACATAACAACAACAACAGATGACTAAGACAGGTACACAATGCCTAGCTTTTCCCTCTCCACTTCAGCCCTTCTCAGCTGTTTGTTGTTCTTAGTGGCCATTGAGTCGATTCTCGCATATGTGCTGCAGAGTAGAACAGCTCCACAGGGTTTCATTGGCTGTAACTGCAACAGAAACACATCACTATGCCTTTTCTCCCATGACACTGCTGGGTGGGTTTGAACCACCAACTTTTATATTAGCTGTTGCTGTTGTTGTTAGGTGCTGTCAAGTCATCTGTGACTCATAGTAACCCTATGTACAATAGAATAAAACACTGCCCAGTCCTGTGCCAGCCTCATGATCCTTGTGATACTTGAGCCCATTGTTGCAGCCACTATGCCAATCCATCTCATCAAGGGTGTCCTCTTTTTCATTGACCCTCCATTTTACCAAGCATGATATTGTTTTTCAGAGAATGGTTCCTTCTGACAACATGACCAAAGTAGGTGAGACAAAGTCTGGCCATTCTCACTTTCAAGGAGCATTCTGGCTGCACTTCCTCCAGGACAGATTTGTTAGTTCTTTTAGCAGTCCATGGTACTCTCAGAATTCTTTGCCAACATCACAAATCAAAAGCATCAACTCTTCTTTGGTCTTCCTTATTCATTGTCCAGCTCTTACATGCATAAGAGGTGATTAAAAATACCATGGCTTGGGTTAGGTGCACCTTAGTCTTCAAAGAGATATCTTTGCTCTTCAGGACTTTAAAGAGGTATTTTGCAGCAGATTTTCCCAATGCAATAACATCATCTGATGTCTTGGCTGCTGGTTCCATTGGTGTTGATTGTAGAATCAAGTAATATGAAGTCCTTGACAACTTCGATCTTTTCTCCATTTATCATGATACTGCTTATTGGTCCAGTTGTGAAGATTTTGTTTTCTTTATGTTGAAGTGTAATCCATACTGCAGACTGTAGTCTTCAATCTCCATCAGTAAGTGCTTCAAGTCATCCTCACTTACAGCAAACAAAGTTGTGTCATCTGTGTATCACAGGTGGTTAATAAGTCTTCCTCCAATCCTGATGCCACATTCTTCATCATATAATCCAGCTTTTCATATTATTTGCTCAGCATACAAATTTAATATGGTGAAAGGATAGAACCCTGACACACTCCTTTCCTGATTTTAAACCATGTGGTATCCCCTTGTTCTGTTTAAATGACAGCCTCCTGGTCTATACACAGGTTCCTCATGAGGACAATTAAATGTTCTGTAATTCCCATTCTTCTTAATGTTATCCATAATTTGTTATGATCCACACAATTGAATGCTTTTGCATAGTCAATAAAACATAAGTAAACATCTTTCTGGTATCCGGTGCTTTCAGCCAAGATCCATCTAACATCAGCAATCATAGTCCTCATTCCACATCCTCTTCTGAATCCAGCTTGTATTTCTGGATGTTCTCTGTCAATATATTGCTGCAGCCATTTTTGAATTATCTTTAGTAAGTTTTTACTGGCGTGTGATATTAATGATATTGTTCTATAATTTTCACATTCTGTGGTATCACCTTTCTTTGGAATGGGTACAAATATGGATCTCTTCCAGTCAGTCAGCCAGGTAGCTGTCTTCCAAATCTCTTGGCATAGCTGAGTGCATGCCTCCAGCATGACATCTGTTTTTTGAAACATCTCAATGGGTATCCAGTCAATTCCAGGAGTCTTGTTTTTCGCCAGCTCTTTCAGTGCAACCTTGACGTCTTCCTTCCTGATCATATGCCACATCCTGGCATGGTGAACATCAATGAATTCTTTTTGGTATGGTGTCTCTGTGTATTCCTTCCATCTTCTTTTGATTTTTCTGCAT
>NW_006921965.1:3140649-3142442 GCF_000298275.1 Orycteropus afer afer | reverse complement strand
TTGAACCACCAGCCTTCTGGTTAGCAGTCAAGTGCTTTTAGCCACTATGCTACCAGAGCTCCTTCTGCTATAGATGCCTTATATGTATCAATAGTGACTAGAACCTGGTATGGGTCAGTAGGGGCTAGTATTTGTTAGGTTATTTCAGACAACAAAATGAGGAACATATCCAAGTTACCTTCAGTATTTCTTAATGTGGACCTGGAGCCACTAACCAATTATTCCTGGCCACCACATAGCTGGGAAGTACAACTTTCAGGGGGCAATCATATCATAATCGTTATGAAAGTCCCCCCTGGAAGTATGCAGTGAATAATCTGTGTGGCCATGTCTGAGGTCCCACCCCAGTTCTTCTGAGTCAGAATCTCTAGGAAGGGGGCGTAGGCATCTACATTTAACAAATTTCATGGGTTCTTATTAACACTAAAGTTTGAAAACTACTGCTTAGGGGATACAGTTTAAAGGGAAGAACATGCCAGAAGGAAATAGATGTTAGAAATGATCTCATCATCTATGCCATCTCTGGATACCCTGCTTCTCGGATTGGAATGTGTTGTTGGCTTCATGGGTAACTCGGTGAATCATTGTTATTCAGAACAGAGTAGCCCATGTAGTGATCTGGTCATCTTTTCCTCTCCTTCCAAGTGGGCCTTTATTACTTTCTTTCCTGTGTGCTTTCAAATTCAGATTTTTTAAAAGAGACATTCCGGTAAGACTGCATTGTCACCATCCAATATGGACAATGCTTTGGTTGGGTAGCATCTCAAGCCATGTTATCTCCTTAGCAACAGGCCATGCTCAGGTTCATCTTACATATACCTGGTTGCCTTTGGCCTCGGTGCTTGTCTTTGGTTCAGTCATTATCAGCTATTGCATCTTAATGAAGAAGGAACTACCTATGAGCATTTTCCTCAGAAAGGAGCTGTGGAGATGGTCAGCACCTAGAGTTTCATTGTTAGGACAGGAAGGGAATAAATTACTCAGTATGTCATCCAGATGCTGTGTTCTGTAATAATAGGAGATGATATGTATTGGGTACCACTGTGTCAGGGATTTTTCTAAATACATCATTAGCATTCATATATTTAATCTTCAAAAAAGTTATAGTAGATGATGTTATTATCTTTGTTTTCCAGATTAAAAATTAAGGCATAGAACTTGCCCAACAATCAGTAAGTGGTGCATGAAGGTTTTGAAGCTAGACAGTTATGTCCAAAGCCATTGCTCTTTATGACCATATTTGGGTCATGACAGTTTGGGTCATATGGTGTATATCTGTGTGTGTATGTTGAGGAAGGAAAAGGGTAAGAGGGAAAATGCAAGCCACAAATTAGGCCAGAAAGGCAAGAATGTGCAGAAAACTCCCGTGGTGCATGTTGGGGGAGGAGTTGCAACATGACAGATGCCACAAGGTGCAAGGCAGGGCTGGGCTTGCCTCAAGGGCCAGACAGGATCATAGTAAGGAGTTCTGGGAGGGTTTCTTTCACTCACTTCTCTAACTTCTCAAAAAGGAGTAGAAACGGGAACCAATTGTCCATGGTTCCTTTATGACATTGAAAACAACAGTTGCCAGCAAGTCGATCCCAACTCATGGTTATCCCACGTGTGCATGGAAGAATCCTACGTGTGCATGTTGTTGTTGTTGTTATGTGCCGTCGAGTTAGACCCAACTCATAGCGACCCCCCTTGGGTTTCCGAGGCAGTATCACTATGGAAGTAGATTGCCCCATCTTCCTTCCGAGGAGTGGCTGGTGGGTTTATTGCTTTCCTTGAAAGCTGTATTTTTAATGTGG
>NW_006921965.1:3133932-3139861 GCF_000298275.1 Orycteropus afer afer | reverse complement strand
GATTTGAGAAGAAAAAAAAAAAAAAAAGAAGCTATTTGGTGTCTTCTGTCATTTCCAAGTCACAATCTGTGTTTTTTAGGCTGGGAGTGATTTTGTATAGTCCTGGCCAAATGTGGGGAAGGGGGTTAGAGGGAGAATGAACAGGATGGCTTTTGCTCTTCCAAATTATGAGCAGGCAGGTGGACTGTGCAAGGTGGGAGTCTTCTCTGATAATTGGCACACGGTCTGCCCTGGGTATTTATACACCCCAAATAAATAGGTCTTGGGGCTGAGAATAGGATGTGAAGGAGAGGGCTATAGCTGTCTGGGTCAGCTGCAGTTCTGAGAAACACAAACTTCTCTCTATTTCAGGCAGAATGACTACTCCAGAGACATAAGGAGTTTCAAGACAACTGAATGCAAGATAGGAAAGAGGCTATTTTGGAGGAGACAGATTATTCAGGACCCCCCGGGACTTTCCTGTAATGTGAAGGACTTCAAGGCAAGAGGCCACGAAAATGCTTGCTTTCTGAAGACAGTAAACTCTCTGTTTCCTGAAATGAATGAGAAAATAAGGGGGTGTTGTATTTTTCTATATCAGTTTCCAGAAAATAAATGTACTGTACAATGCACACCAAACTACAATACTACCAAATAGAATTTACTTTTACTTGATTGATTCAGAAGACTCTCTAGGATCTCCTCAAGATAAAGAGCAAACATTTTATGCCACAGCTGTGTGGAGAAGCCTTCTAGCAGTGACCTCTAGAAGAGAGTCAGAAAAAAAAAAAAAAAAAAATGCCTTTCTCTAACATATTCTAAATCAATCATTCAATCAACTGGAATTTATAGTTTACCTGTAACTGTCAAGAGGTTATACCAAGTATATGGGGCAATATAAAGAAGTGTAAGGTGAGTACTAATTGGTTGTAATCAGAGTTGAATTTATATAGGTTCTTTGTCAGAGTTTAAGACTAGAACAGTGTGTCTGGGGTTTATGATGGATTTGATACGTCTACACCCAACAACCACTCCACCTGCCTTTTAATAGACCTTCCTGCCCTGCAGAGGCAGAGAGCTAAGCGTCACATTTTCCAGACTCCCCTGCCCTCAGGGCTCTGGATATGATGTAGGTCTAGCCAGTGCATTGCACGAGTGCAAGGCCTGGAAGGCAGAGGTCATGCTTTTACTGCTTTTTCCCTTGCAAAGTTTGGTCATGGAGGCATTTGCACTTTGCATGGCAACATTAGCAGAAGTTTGTGAGTGTCAAGACAGGTCACGGGGATCTCATTTTGCAGGCAGGATTAAAGCAGGTGTGATATGGTTCTGGAGCCAGCTTCCTGTCTATGGGAGCTTCCACACTGTAGTGGCTTCCTGGCTTTGGCAATTACAGTGCAGTTTTGGAGGTGGCAGTTTCCTAATTTTGGAAGGGCTGAGAGCTCCTTTAGTGACCCAGTTGTATCATGTGATTTTGGGGTCCATTTCTGAAATCTCAAAATAAATCTGTTTCCTTGCCTCTCCCAATGATTCAGTGAGCTTTTTAACGCCCTGTAATAAATCCCTTCATGCTTAAACTTGCTAGAATGGCTTATGTCTATGCAATTTTTGAATGCATAGTTGGATTAGACATTTCAGCAACTGGAGAATTACCACATGGGCTTTGTGTAGTAAAAGCTATTAAGCATGAAGAATCAAGTGAAAGCTGTAACTGTGCCTATCTATCAAAAATAATAAATCCAAATCAGTACTGAAAACCTGATGAAATCATAGACATGCGTGTTATCATCAAAGATTTTAAAAAATACAAGGTTAGTGATTCTTCTCATATTCACATTTAACTAATATATATATTCAACCTCTACAGAAAAAAAATAAATATGGGTCCTAGAGATTGATGGTGAATTATTGTAAACTTATTCTGATAGTGGCTTTAATTGTATCTGCTGTGCCACATAACCAAAAACCAAAAAAAAAAAAAAAAAGGTTTTTGAATATGAGAAGAATCATCAACCTTGTATTTCTAAAAAAATCTTTGATGATAGCACTTATCTTGGTGCCATATGGCAGGTTTTTATTGGAGAAAATTAACACAGTTTCTGGCACTTATACTGAGTATGGACTATCAATTTGGGAAATACTTTTTTATCTGTTGTGGTTCGTACAGAGTATCAGAAGCAGTTGTCTTTTACCTTACAGAGATAATAGTACACTTTCCTTCTCTTATCTCAAGGCTATGTCAGCTCTCAGGTTCACTTCATATTTTAGTTTGTAGGCACATTGAGCATCACACTATTCTATGGAATATCACAATGGTCCACTCTATCAGTATAACTTAATAATTTATGTTGTGGTTAAAAGGAAGTAGCATACTCTTGTAAGATACATACATGATAGATAATATTAAAAAAATAATGAAAATTCAAGGGTCTGCTACCTCAGAAAAGTTCATGGAAAGCTAATGGTCTGGAGAATTCTGGGATGTCCCATGGAAGGTGGAATATATGATGCATCTTTCCTAGGAAAGAGGCCCAGGCTTGGCAGATCTCTTTTGGTTTTCAGAGACAATATGTACCACATTTGAGTGTGCCACTCAGACCCATTTAATGAGTGACTTGTAAGGCTTCCAGCTTTGAGTAAGGGGTGCAGCCATGAAAAGGCCTTTTAGATGGTTCAGGCTGTAGTGCAAGCAATGCTGCCTCTTGGTTGTATGTCTCAGCTGATCTAATGGTAGCTAACATGTTGTATCAGATTAGGATGATGCATGAACATTGTAGCAAGTTGCTATAGGATTTTGGAGCAAAGTTATGCCCTATTTGTCAATTATTTTCCCTTTGAGAAGCAGACCTGGCTTGCTTCCTAATAAAAAACCAAACCAAACTCATTGCCGTCTAGTGGGATCCAACTCATATATACCCCTCCTTGGGTTTCTGAGGCAGTATTACTAAGGAAGTAGATTGCCCAGCCTTCTCTCCAAGGAGTGTCTGGTGGGTTTGAACCGCCAGCCTTCTGGTTAGCAGTCAAGTGCCTTAGGCACTATGCTACCAGAGCTCCTTGGCTTGCTTCCAACAGAACACCAAATGATCATATGACCTGAGCTGTCCCTCATGGACTGGGTGTTATCTGATTAACCAAGCTATAAGAATGGGTGTTGCCATCAACATTTCACCATTAAGTGGTCTTGAAGACACAAGTACATTGCCTGAGCAGAAGGTTCACATGTTCAGGGTATCTACTGCTTCTGCATTACTCTCTCAGTCAATACCTAAAGATTAGGAGGTCCCAGTTAGCTTGTTATCCAAGGAAGAGGAAACATCAAGCCTGGCTTGTAGATGCTTCCACGTGATGTGTTGTGTCAATTGAAATTAATTGCTGTAGCATTATAGTCTCACTCAGTGATTACCTTGAAGCACAGTGGAGAATAAAACTTCCAAATGGAAAACATTTGTCAATTTTCCTGAAAATAAAAATTTTTCGAGTTCCAGATTGACATAGATTCATTGGTAATGGTTGATGGACACTGGATTAGGTGCATGGTCAGGGATTTGGAAGGAAAAATATTAGAGATTGGTGTTAAGAAGGACTGGGAAAAGGAGTGTGTGAATGGAACTCTTAGGATGGGCACAAATAATGAGGATTTGTGTGACCCATATGTTTATTCACAATACAGCATGCATTGAGGAGAAGTTGCTGAAAAATAGGCTGGGCCCATTGACCTGCTTTGTGTATATACATCAGTCTTTTTCCTTAGCCTGACAGATTGTTTCTTCATAACTCGATTTAGGTTATGCAATTTTGGTTGGAATACCACATAATTTATGTTGTGTACTTAAGATAAAAAATTTGTACATGAGCATCAGCATAAAGCTGATTTTCAGAAGGTGGAGATTAATTATATCCCAGCATTCTCCATCACTTCTGACACCAGTTGCTCACATGACAACTTCTCTCCAACTCTAGCCACCTGGAGCTAGATCAAAGCTCACAAGTTAAAAGGACACTATCCTCCCAACTGCCAATGAAGCAGATATCAGCTACATGTTTGGGGAGTCCAGCTGACACCTCAATCTTCTGGCATGCTGTCTGCAGATTTGGGACTCGTTTCCCATTACCCCTGTAGGATGCCAGATGAAAGCTTCAAAATCCATATGACATTCTTACTTTCTGACCCGCTGGCTCCCCCTTTGCCTTTGGGTTCAGTAATTCACTGAAACAACTCACAGAACTTCATGGAGAGTATGCCATACAACTGTTGTTGTTGTTGTTATTTGTGGTCGAGTCGGCCCTGACTCATAGCAACCTGTCCTTGGGTTTCCGAGGCAGTATCACTACGGAAGTAGGATTGCCCAACCTTCCTTCCGAGGAGTGGGTGGTGGGTTTGAACCGCCAGCCCTCTGGTTAGCAGTCAAGTGCCTTAGGCACTATGCTACCAGAGCTCCAACTACAGATTTATTATCACCAAAAGGGACACAAACGAAGAGATGTACAGACCAAGATCTGGGGAAGTTCCCTATGCAGAGACTACACATACAAAAACACATGCTACCAACCAAGAGCAGATGTTCTTGCCAACCAGAAAGCTCTCTGAGCCTCTGTGTTCAGGGATTTTAATCGGCCAGTTCTGCATAATAGGCTAAATCATGCCTCCTGAGATTACCTGATTTTGGCCTCCAAAGTGAATCTTTCCTAGTCTGACCAGTCTCCACTTGTCAGCACATATCCTTAGGTGTGGTCTGGAAGTCCCAGAAGTCCACTTCTACCAAAGGCTATTTCTCCAGAGCCAAGGACAAAAGTCAGCTTACTTGGTAAAATTGGGTCCTTTATTCCACAGTTCTTCTCAGTGCAAAACAGCAGGAGGCACGTGATGTCTGTTTGCCCCTCTGAACAGGAATTTGGGATTGCCGTGAGCCATTTTGGGTATATCATGCCACTGATGTATTGCACTGGGAAAATATGCTGAAACTCACTCAAACTTACTGCTGTTGAGTCGGATCTGACTCATAGTGACCCCTCCATAGGTTCCCAGGCAGTGTCACTGTGGAAGTAGATTGCTCAGCCTTCCTTCTGAGGAGTGGCTGGTGGGTTTGAGCTAGCCTTCTGTTAGCAGTGAAATGCCTTAGGCACTACACTACCAGAGCTCTTAATATGCTGAAAAGACCTCTTTAAAGTGTTAAAAAGCGAAGAAGTCACTTTGAGGTCTAAGGTGCCCCTGACCAATGCCATGGTGTTTTCATTAGCTTCTATACATGGGAAAGCTGGAAAATGAATAAAGAAGACTACAGAAGAATTGATGCATTATTATGGTGTTAGTGAAGAATATTGTATGTACCATGGACTGCTAGAAGAATGACCAAATCTGTCTTGGAAGAAGTACAACCAGAATGCTCCTTAGAAGGGAGCATGGTGACACTTTGTCTCAAGTGTTTTGGACATATATCAGGAAGGACCAGTCCCTGGAGCAGGACATCATACTTGGAAAAAAAGTAGTTGTTGTTGTTAGGTGCTGTCGAGTTGTTTCTGACTCATAGTGACCCCATGCACAGCAGAACAAAACACTGCCCGATCCCGCACCAGCTCCACGATCCCTGCTATACTTGAGCCCATCATCGCAGCCACTGTGTCAATCCATCTTGTTGAAGGCCTCCCCCTCTTTCATTGACCCTGTCAAGCATGACATCCTTGTTGAAGGCCTCCCCCTCTTTCATTGACCCTGTCAAGCATGACATCCTTCTCCAAGGAATGGTCCCTTCTGACAACATGACCACAATAGGTGAGATGAGGTCTGGCCATTCTCACTTCCAAGGAGCATTTCGGGTGCACTTCCTCCAGGACAGATCTGTTAGTTCTTCTAGCAGACCATGGTACTTTCAGCATTCTCCGCCAGCACCACAACTCAAAAGCATCAACTCTTCTTCGGTCTTCCTTATTCATTGTCCAGCTCTCACATGCATAC
>NW_006921965.1:3129072-3133132 GCF_000298275.1 Orycteropus afer afer | reverse complement strand
ATCTTACTTGCATGTGATATTAATGATATTGTTTGATAATTTCCACATTCTGTGGGATCACCTTTCTTTGGAATGGGTATACAAATAGGGATTTCTTCCAGTCAGTTGGCTTTCCACTATTCACCTATTTGTAAAAATTATTTCAGTGATTTAAACTTCTTTTCAATCATCTGAATGCCTGGCTACAAAGAACTGGAGAATGTAAATGTGAAAACCCTCCAGTTTGTTGATCTATGGTCGTATTGTTAGAACAAGGAGCAGCCTATGGCAAACAGTTGGTTCTGTTAGTGATTTTTTTTGTTTGTTTGTTTGTTTCCCTGAAAGAATCATTCACTATTAAACATTCTGAAATGAAAATTATTCTTTATGCAGATGTCCTCCAAAAGTTATTGTTTCATAGTTACTAATCTGCTGCTGCAGTCTAATCCATCTTGTTCCTCTGGGGTGCACCGTGCAGCTAATTCATCTAGGCAGGTGAACTGGGAAGTCGTTGCTCTTGAGATTTTGTATGACCTTAGTGAATGACTGGTAACACCTGCTCTAAGCTTTTTCCTTGCCAAAAGTGTTGGAGCCATGAGCCATGATATAGAATGCCACAAACTTAGCATTTATTTGTTGAACTGTTAGAGTGGACATGGTTTCTCAAGGAAATTTCTGGCTTTCACCCACAAGTAACCTGGACATGCTCACTTTACCACTTGCTCATCTGATCTCAAAAGCATCTGGATCCCCCCTTAACCAGAGTAATAATTACCTTTATGTATCAACTTGGTGAAGTTGTAGAGCTCAGGTATTTGGTCAAACACTGGTCTAGATGTCTCTGTGAAAGTGTTTTGTAGTTGTGATTAACATTTACAATTAGTTGACTTTAAGTAAAGGAGATTAATCCTGAGTGGATGGGCCTCGTCTAATCACTTGAAGGCCTTAAGAAGGCATTTGGCCTCAAGACTGTAACATAGAAATTCTCCCCGAGTTTCCAGCCTAGTGTCCTGCCATACAGATTTTGGAATCAAGAATTGCAGTGTTAATTTGTTATTTATTTATTTCACAAAATACATGGAGATTTATTTAAGATGTCAGAGAAGTCTATCATCACTAGGCACTTTTTCATGTTCTAGAGACAATGACTAAAACATTCTTGCTGTAAAGTCATTTTGCTCTTTGCCTTTTTTTTTTTTTAAACATTTTATTATGATTTGGATGAAAATTTACAGAGAAAATTGGTTTTACATTAAACAATTCATACATATTTTGGTTTGTGACATTGATGTGATCCCCACAATGCAAAAGCACTCTTCCTACTTCCTCCCTGTGTTTACCATTTCTGTTCATCATTCTTTCCTATCCCTTCTTGCCTCCTGAGATTTATCCTTGTGCAAATGCTGCCATTTTGATCTTGTATGCTTGATTGTCCTAAGAAGTGTGTATTTCCCTAGTGTTGTTGTTCACCTTATAGGCTTGTCTATTGTCTGGCTGAAAGTTGAACCACAGAGGTGAGTTCAGATTCAGGCTTGAAGGGTGTCTAAGGACCATAGTCTCAAGGGTTTCACCAATCTCTATCAGACCAGTAAGCTTGATCTTTTTTTTTTTTAAGATTTTGAGTTTTGTTCCACATTTTTCTCCCATTCTCACCAGGACCTTCTATTCTAATCCCTTTCAGAGTGGTCAGCAGTGGTGGCTGGGTACCATCAATTTCTTCTGGTCTCTCTTGGTCATGAAGGCTGGGATTCATGTGGTCCATCTGGACTAATGGTTTCCTTGTGTTTTTTTTTTTTTTTCTTCACTCTTCTTTGCTCCGGATGGAGAATGGCCAATAGTTGACCTTAGATGACTACTCACAAGCTTTTAAGACCCAAGTTGCCTCTCACCAAAGTAGGATGTAGATAATTGTCTTTGTGGGTTATTGTTGTTGTTAGGTACTATAGAATCAATTCTGACTCATAGTGACCCTGTGTACAACAGAACAAAACACTGCCTGGTCCTGAGCCATCCTTACAATCATTGCCATGCTTGAGCCCATTGTTACAGCCACTGAGCCAATCCAACTCATTGAAGGTCTTTCCCTTTCTCACTGACCCTCAAGTTTATCAAACCTGTTATCTTTTCCAGGGTTTCATTCTTTCTGACAACATGACCAAAGTATGAGACATGAAGTCCAGTCATTCTTACTTCTAAGAAGCTTTCTGGCTCTATGTTCTCCAAGACAGAAATGTTCATTCTTCTAGCAGTCCACGGTACAGTCAATATTCTTTGTCATCACCACATTTCAAATGCACGAATTCTTCTGCTGTCTTCCTCAGTCATTGTCCAGCTCTCATATGCATAGAAGATTATTGAAAATACCATGGCTTGTGTCAGGTGCACCTCAGGCCTCAAAGTGGCATCTTTGCTCTTTAACACTTTAAAGAAATCTTCTGCAGCAGATTTCCCCAATGTAATATGTTGTTTGATATCTTGAGTGCTGCTTCCACCATTGTGGTTCTAAGTAAAATGAAACCCTTGACAACTTCAATCTTTTCTCCATTTATCACCACTCATCTGTCAGTTTGTAGTGGTTTGTGTTTTGCTGTGATATGGAAACTATGCCACTGATATTTCAAATACCAGCAGGGTCACCCATGGTGGACAGGTTTCAGTGGAACTTTCAGACTAAGACAGACTAGGAAGAAAGACATGGCCAGGTCCACTTCTGAAAAAAACTGGCCAGTGAAAACTTTATGAATATTAGGGAAACACTGTCTAATATAGTGCTGGAAGATAAGTCCCTCGGGTCGAAAGGCACTCAAAATATGACTGGGGAAGAGCTGCCTCCTCAAGTAGAGTCCACCTTAATATGTGGATGGAGTAAAGATTTTGGGGACTTCATTTGCTGATTGTGACATGACTCAAGATGAGAAGAAACAATTTCAAGCATCCATTAATAATTAGAATATGGAATGTACAACATATGAATCTAGCAAAATTGGAAGTTGTCAAAAATGAAATGGAATGCACACACACAAAAAATTGATATCCTAGGGATCAAACCAAAAACCAAACTCACTGCCATTGAGTTGATTCTGACTCATAGCGACCCCTTTTGAGTTTCAGAGGTGGTAAATCTTTACAGAAGTAGATTGTCTGGTCTTCCTTCCATGGAGTGGCCGGTAAGTTTGAGTCACCAGTCTTCTGGCTAGCAGTCAAATACCTTAGGAACTTTGCCACCAGAGCTCCTATTCTAGGCATTATGCAACGCAAATGCAACCACTGCTGTGGAATTGGATCCTACTCATAGTGACCCCTCCTTTGGTTTCCGAGGTGATATCACTACGGAGGTAGATTGCCCAACCTTCCTTCTAAGGAGTGGCTGGTGGATTTGAACCACCAGCCTTCTGGTTAGCAGTCAAATGCCTTAGGCACTATGCTACCAGGACTCCTATCCTAGGCATTAGTGAACTGAAATTGTACCTACCTGGTGCAATCAATGGACAATCATATGGTCTACTATACTGGGAATGACAAATTGAAGAGGAATGGCATCACATTCATCTCTGTGGAGCATGTTATGCTAATTGATCTTGATGTTTACTGAAACTATGGTCCTGTGCTCCCAGGCCCAGCAACTCATTTCCACAAGGTGTTTGGTTACAGCTAAGAAGTTTTCATAACTTTTTCTTCTGTAGGTTTTACTATATTCATGGATATACTTGCAGCACATTATAAATACATACATAGAAATACTCTCTATCAATCCTACATATATTTGTGGTATAGTTCCATTCACTTTCCCACAAGGATGATTTGTCATTGTAAAAATTTTACCTCAGTCTGTGGGTTCTATTTTTATTCCTTTGTTGAAGTTTTTTTGATGCTCATAAATGTTTAATTTTTAGGAGGTTCCAGTTGTCTAGTTTGTCTTCTGCTGTTCATGCATTTTTAATTATATTTGGTAGTATATTTATGACATGTATTAGGGTCCCTAAGTTTCTGGTAGCGTAGGGTCTAAGGCATTTGACTGCTAACCAGAAGGCTGGCGGTTCAAACCCATCAGCCACTCCTTGGAAGGAAGATGGGGCAATCT
>NW_006921965.1:3120459-3128617 GCF_000298275.1 Orycteropus afer afer | reverse complement strand
TTTTTTTTTTTTTTTTAATTTATTGTGATTTGGGTGAAAATTTACAGAATATACATTTTGTTTCATGACTTTGATTGCAATCCTCATAATGTAATCGCTCTTTTCCTACTTCCTCCCTGTGGTTATCTTTTCCCTGTGTCCTTTCCTATGCATTCCTGCCCTCTGAGCTATCTCCCAGTGCAAATACTGCCTTTCTGATCTCCCATGGTTGACTGTTCTAAGGACTGTATTTACCTGATGCAAATGTTCACCTTGTACACCTGTCTATTGTTTGGCTGGGAGCCACAGGAATGAGTTCAATTCCAGGCCCTAAGGGTGACCATGGCCCATAGTCTTGTGGGTTTCACTAGTCTCCATCAGACCAATAAGCCTGGTCTTTTTTATGATTCTGTTCCACATTTTTCTCCCACTGTAGCCAGGATTTCCTACACTGAGCCCTTTTTGAGTGGTTTACAGTGGTAGCTGGACACCATCTAGTTCTTCTGGTCTCAGGGTCATGCAGGCTGAAGCTTGCATGGTTACTAGTCCCATGGAATAATTCTTCCATATGTTGTGGTTTTCTTCTTCTTTGCTCTGGATGAGGAGAGACCAACTGTTGCTTCTTAGATGGCTGCTTGCAAGCTTTTAAGACCGCAATCGGTCCTCATCAAAGTAGGATACAGAACAATGTTTTTCTGTAGTATGTTATGTCAGTTAAGTTTGATATCCCCCATGACCATGGTTCTGAGCCCAAGGGCCCAACAACTTGCTCCATCAGGGTGGTTGTCTGTGGCTAAGAAGTTATAACTTTTCCCTCTGTTGTCTCTATTAAATAGATGGATATTCTTATAGCATGTACAAATCCATATGTAGAAATATCATCTGCCAAAAAATATGGGCATGGGTATATTCCCTTTTGCCTAGACATACCTGATCATTCAATTTGCCTACCTACATATCCACCTGTAGATCAATGTTTGTTATTACTGATAATGCAGTATTGTGTATATAGAAGTGTTTATCTTTTTTGTCTTTACCTCTTGTGCACCTCTCTGTGTCCTTTTCCTTAGTGTTACTGTTTTGGTCGCTAGCTTGCCTTTCCCTTCACTGAAATGAATACTTGTCTCTTACCTATCTAGCAATTTTCCCTCCCCCCTCCTCCTGTCCCTGCTAACCAACAAAGAAAGTTTCCTACCATATGTAAACCTTTTCCTTGACTTTTTACAACAGTGGACTAATAACAATATTTGTCCTTCTGTGATTGACTTATTTCACTTAGCATAATGTTCTTCAAGTTCATCCATGTTATGAGGTGTTTCAAGGATTCTACATTATTCTTTAGTGTTGCATAGTAGTCCATTGTGTGTATGTACCATACACCATTCCATTTCTCTTTTGATAAGCACTTAGGTTGTTTCCAATCTCTTCGCTATGGTGAATAGTGCTGCAATGAACATGGGTGTGCATATGACTATTTGTGTCCTGGCTTTCACTTCTTTAAGATATATACCTAGTAATGGTATAACTGGATCAAATAGTATTTCTATTTCCAACATTTTAAGGAATTGCCATACTGTTTTCTACAGTGGTCGTATCATTTTGTAGTCCCACCAGCAGTGTATGAGAGTCCCAATCTCTCCATATCCTTGCCAGCATTTGTTATTTTCTGTTCTGTTGAATTTTGCTATTAGTGTTTGGGTGAGACAGTATCTCCTTGTTGTTTTGATTTGCATCTCTCTAGTAGCTAATGATAGTGAACATTTCTTCATGTGTTTGTTGGCCATCTGAATATCTTCTTTAGTGAAGTGTCTGTTCATGTCTTCTGCCCATTTTTAATTGGATTGTTTGTCTTTTTGTTGTGGTGTTGGAGTTTTCTGTAAATTTTAGAGATAAGTCCCTTGTCAGATATGTTGTTGCTGAATATTTTTCCTAATCTCTAAGTTCTCTTTTTACTCTCTTGAATATGTCTTTTGATATGCTTAAGAATAAAAATTTAAAATTTAATATGTTCCTCTTCTTTAGTGTTGTTAGGTGCTGTTGAATCAGCTCCGACTCATGTCGTTATTGTTGTTAGGTGCCATCGAGTCATCTCTGACTCATAGTGACCCTATGCACCTTAGAACAAAACACTGCCTGGTCTTCTGCCAGCCTCATGATCCTTGCTATACCTGAGCCCATTGTTGCAGCCACTGTGTCTGTCCATCTCATTGAGGGCCTTCCCCTTTTTCATTGACCCTCCACTTTACCAAACATGATATCCTTCTGCAGGAATTTGTTCCTTCTGACAACATGACCAAAGTAGGTGAGACGTAGAAGTCTGGTCATTCTCGCTTCTAACGAGAATTCCAACTGCCCTTCTTCCAGGACAGACTTGTTAGTCCTTTTAGCAGACCATGGTACTTTAGCATTCTTCTCCAACACCTTAACTCAAAAGCATGAACTCTTCTTTGGTCTTCCTTATTCATTGTCCAGCTCTCACATACATAAGAGGCAATTGAAAATACCATGGCTTGTGTTAGGCAAACCTTAGTCTTCAAGGAGACATCTTTGCTCTTCATCACTTGAAAGAGGTCTTTTGCAGCAGATTTGCCCAATGAAATATGTCATCTAATGTCTTGACTGCTGCTTCCCTTGGTGTTGATTGTAGAACCAAGTAATATGAAATCATTGACAACTTCAGTCTTTTCTCCATCCACTTTGAAGCTGTTTATTGGACCAATTGTGAGGATATTTGTTTTCTTTATATTGAGCTGTAATCCATACTGCAGACTGTAGTCTTTGATCTTCATCAGTAAGTGCTTCAGGGCATCCTCACTTTCAACAAGCAAAGTTGTGTCATCTGCATATTGCAGGTTGTTATAGAGTCTTCCTTCAATTCTGATGCTATGTTCTTCTTGGTATAATCCAGCTTCTCAGATTATTTGCTCATCATACAAGTTGAATAACTATGGTGAAAGGATCCAACCTTGATGCACTCCCTTGTTGATTTTGAACCATGCAGTATATCCTTGCTCTGTTTGAATGACAGCCTCCTGATCTATGCACAGGTTCCTCATGAGTACAAAGTGTTCTGGAATTCCCATTCTTCTCAATGTTATCCATAATTTGTCATGATCCACACAATCAAATGCTTTTGCATAGTCAATAAAAAATAAGTAAACATATTTCTGGTATTCTTTGCTTTCAGCTAAGACTCATCTGACATCAGCAATGATATCCCTCACTCCACGTCCTCTTCTTAATCCAGCTTGCATTTTTGGCAGTTGTCTGTCAATATATTGCTGCAACCATTTTTGAATTATCTTCAGTAAGATTTTACTTCATGTCATATTAATGATATTGTTTGATAATTTCCACATTCTGTGGGATCACCTTTCTTTGGAATAGGTACAAATATGGATCTTTTCCAGCCAGTTGGCCAGATAACTATCTTCCAAATCTCTTGGTATAACTGAGTGAGTGCCTCCAGAGAGCCATCTGTTGAAACATCTCAATGGGTATTCATCAATTCTTGGAGCCTTATTCTTCACCAATTCCTTCAGTGTGCTTTGACTTCTTCCCTCAATACCATTGGTTCTTCATCATATGCCACCTCCTGAAATGGATGAACATCAACCAATTCTTTTTGGTATAGTGACTCTGTGTATTCCATCTTCTTTTGATCCTGCATCATTCAATATTTTGCCCATAGAATGTTTCAATATTGCAACTTGAGGCTTATTTTTTTCCTCAGTTCTTTCAGCTTGAGAAATGCCATGCATGGTCTTCCCTTTGGTTTTCCAACTCCAGGTCTTTGCACATTTCATTACAGTAATTGGCTTTTTCTGCTTGAGCTACTCTTTGAAATCTTCTTTTCAGCTCTTTTATCTTGTCATTGCTTCCATTTGCTTTAGCTACTCTCTGCTCAAGGACAGGTTTCAGAGTCTCTTCTGACATCCATTTTGGTCTTTTCTTCCTTTCTTGTCTTTTTAATGACCTCTTGCTTTCCTCATGGATGATATTCTTGATGTCATCCCACAAGTCCTCTGGTTTTCGGTCATTGGTGTTCAATGCATCAAATCTATTCTTTAAATGGTTTCTAAATTCAGGAAGGTTATATTCAAGATCATATTTTGGCTCTCGTGGATTTGTTCTAATTGTCTTCAACTTCAACTTGAATGTGTACATGAGCAGTTGATGGTCTGTTCCACAATCAGTTCCTGGCCTTATTTTGGATGATGATATTGAACTTGTCCATCACCTCTTGCCACAGATGTAGTCAATCTGATTCCTGTGTATTCCATCTGATGAAGTCCACATGTATAGTCGTCACTTATATTGTTGAAAAAAGATATTTGCAGTGAATAAGTTCTTGTCTTGCAAAATTCTGTCATGTGATTTCCAGCATTATTTCTATCTCCAAGGCTGTATTTTCCAACTACAAGTAATTCTTTATTGTTTCCAACTTTTGGATTCCAGTTACCAGTGATAATCAACACATCTTGATTGCATGTTTAGTCAATTTCAGACTGCAGAAGTTGGTAGAAATCTTCCATTTCCTCATCTTTGGTTTTGGTGGTTGGGGTGTAAATTTAAGTAATAGTAATATTAACTGGTCTTCCTCATAGGTGTATGGATGTTATCCTATCACTGACAACGTTGTACTTCAGGACAGATCTTGAAACACTCTTTGTGATGATGAATGCCACACTATTCCTCTTCAATTTGTCATTTCCATCATAGTAGACCTTATGGTTGTCTGATACAAAATGGTCCAAACCAGTCCATTTCAGCTCTCTAATGCCTAGGATATCAATCTTTAAGCATTCCATTTCATTTTTGACAACTTCCAATTTTTCTAGATTCATACTTTGTACATTTCATGTTCCAATTATTAATGGATGCTTGGATCTGTTTCTACTCATTTTGAGTCATGCCACATCAGTGAATGGAGGTCCCAAAAGCTTTCCTCTATTCATATCATTAAGGTCGTCTCTACTCTGAGGAGTCAGCTCTTCCCCAGTCAAATTTTGAGTGCCTTCCAACCTGATGGGCTCATCTTCTGGCACTATATGGGACAATGTTTCAGGGCTGTTCATAAAATTTTCCAACAATATATCAGACAGTGTTTCACTGCTATTCATAAGATTTTCAGTGGCCAATTGTTTCAGAAGTGGATGGTCTCTTCCTTCTTCCGAGTATGTCTTAGCCCAGAAGCTCCCTGAAACCTGCCCACTATGGGTAACACTGCTCACATTTTGCAACACTGTGGCATAGCCTCCAGCCTCATAGCATCACATAAGCCACCACAGGACAACAAACTGACAGACAAGTTTGTCTCCCTTAATTGTTCCTAATCCCTCTGCACTTGCCTACCTGGGACAATGGCCTTAAAATAGAGACACCCCCAAGTGAAAGGCAGCCCTTGAGCCCCGGCCTGCTTACCTCATATAGCTTACCTCATAGCGATCCTATATACAAAAGTATGAAGCATTGCCTAGTCCTACGCCATCCTCATAATCCTTGCTATGCTTGAGCCCATTATTGAAGCCTCTGTGTCAAACCATCTTGTTAAGGGTCTTCCCCTTTTATGCTGACACTTACTTTATCAAGCTTCATATCCTTCTCCAGAGAATGGTTCCTTCAGATAACATGACCAAAGTAGGTGAGATGAAGTCTGGCCATTCTTATTTCTAAGGCACATTCTGGCTGCACTTCTTCCAGGGGAGATTTATTTGTTCTTTTGGAAGCCTGTGGTATTTTCAGTATTCTTTGTGTTGGTAAGGAATACTTCCTTAGTGCTTTGCTTATTTGAGGTTTCCTTTTTTGTCATATTAAGTTGATAATTAGTTTTTCCATCTCTTTAAAGAATGATAATGGAATCTGGATTGAGAGTGCATTGTATGTGTAGATCACTTTGGGTAGTATTGATATTTTCACAATGTTAAGTCTTCCTATCCATGAATATTATATACTCTTCCATTTACATAGGACTCTTTTGGTTTATTGAGTAGTATTTTGTAGTTTTCTTTGTATAGGTCTTCTGTATCTCTGGTTAGATTTATTCCTAAGTACCTCATCCTTTAGGTGGCTATTGGGTGCTTGGACTTCCAAAACAATATTTAATAAGAATGGTGATAAAGTTATCCTTGTCCAGTTCCTGTTGACAAGGGGAATGTTTTCTGTCTCTCTCCATTGAGAATAATACTGGCTGTTGCTTTTGTGTATACACCCATAATTATATGCAACATCAGTTCATGCCTGTTTCCTGCCTGTAGGTCTACCCTACAGATTTTGGACCTCCCAACAATTGTGTGAGTCAGTTCCTTACAACACAACAATCTCTCTCTCTATGTTCTTGTTGATGTTAGATGCCGTTGAGTCAGCTCTGACTCACAGCGACCCTATGTGCAATGGAATAAAGCACTGCTTGGTCCTGCACCAGCCTCATGTTGCTGTTGTTATTATGTGCCTTTGAGTCAGACCTGACTCACAGTGACCTCTCCTTGGGTTTTTGAGGCAGTATCACTATGGAAGTAAATTCCCCAACCTTCCTTCTTAGGAGTGGCTAGTGGGTTTGAACTGCCAGGCTTCTGATTAGCAGTCAAGTGCCTTAGGCACTACACTACCAGATCTCCTCACCAGCCTCATAGTCCTTGCTATACCTGAGCCCATCATTGCAGCCACTGTGTCAATCCATCTTGTTGAGGGTCTCCCGTTTTTCTGCTGACCCTCCACATTACTGAGCATGATATCCTTCTCTGGGGAATGGTCCCTTCTGACAACGTGACCAAATCCCTCTCTCTCTCACTCCATATGTGTGTGTGTGTTGTTACTGGGTCAATTCATACTCATAGTGACCATATAGGACAGAGTAAAACTGCCCTATAGGGTTTTCAAGGCTATAATGTTTACGGGAACAGATGTCACATCTTTCTCCTGTAAGGTGGCTGGTGGGTTTGAACTGCCAACCTTTCTGTTAGCAATTGAGTGCTTAATCACTGTGCCACTAGGGCTCCTTTAGTGGGCTCCTATATATAGGAGGCACAGTGAATAAACACATGGCTGCTAACTGAAAGGTCAGTGTTTCGAACCCACCAGCTACTTCACAGAAGAAAAGAAATGGCAAGCAACTTGATAGCACACAAAACAGAAAAACAAATCACTGCCATCCTGTCAGATCAAACTCACAGCAACCCCTCCTTGGGTTTCTGTGGCGGTATCTCTAAGGAAGTAGATTGCCCAATCTTCTTTCCGAGGAGTGACTGGTGGGTTTGAACCATCAGCCTTCTGGTTGGTAGTGAAATGCCTTAGTCACTACACCAGCAACATAAATATACAAATATTATATATATGTTGTTGTAAACTGCCATCCAGCTGGTCCCTGACTCATGGTGACCCTGTGCATCATGGAATCAGGCCCCTGTGATCCATAGGGTTTATGTTGGCTGGTTTTCAGAAGCAGATTGCCAGAGTTTTCTGCTATATATATGTATGTAGATCTCCCATTGGTTCTGTTTCTCTGGAAAATCTTGACTGATAGCACACGTATCTCAGACTATTTATACTGTACACTGGGTTCTAGTAATCACTATTTTCTTGGGGCCACACTACAGGGTTAGAGTAGGATGGAGTTAGGTTATAAGAACAGGAAGAAAGTTGGGTTTCTCTGGCTTAATTTTGGCCCTGGAGGGACTTGAAGGCCTTTCATCCATCATCTTAGGTGTATTTATGCCCTGTAAGACTCCTGGTGAATCCAGGGTTCCTGTCATTCTCTCCTTTCCAGTTCTAAGAGGATGCATTGGCCCTGGCTCCCAGATAGCTGGAGACAGCCACAGGGATCCAGGTGAGGAGAGGGAACCCAAGCACGCCCAAAGCAGCAGGGTGGGAGAGTGGGAGAAAGGGTAGGAAAAGGCCCAGGAACCGGGACAGAGGAGGATTCAGCTGCAGAGACCAAAGTAAGGGTGGTAGGAGAGGTTTCCAACAGGGAGACAAACTTGTGTGTTGGTTTGTCCTACCGTGGTGACGTGTTGATGTGAGTTTTGACGCTGAGCCACTGGTGTTTCAAACCCAGCGGCATGCACATGGTGCACAGGTATCAGCCCAGCTTACAGACTGAGACAGACTAGGAAGAAGGAAGAGGCCATCCACTTCTCAAAGAATTGGCCAGGGAAAACCTTATGAATAGCAAAGAAACACT
>NW_006921965.1:3114664-3117704 GCF_000298275.1 Orycteropus afer afer | reverse complement strand
GTCCTGGAGGAAGTTCACCCGAAATGCTCCTTGGAAGCAAGAATGGCCAGACTTCGTCTCACCTACTTTGGTCATGTTGTCAGAAGAGACCATTCCCTGGAGAAGGATGTCATGCTTGGTAAGGTGGAGGGTCGACGAAAGAGGGGAAGGCCTTCAACAAGATGGATTGACACAGTGACTGCGATGATGGGCTCAAGTAAAGCAGGGATCATGGAGCTTGTGCAGGATTGGCCAGTGTTTTGTTCTGCTGTGCATGGGGTCGCTATGAGTCGGAAACGACTCGACAGCACCTAACAACAACAACAACAACCCAGATAGCTGCTGTAGCTGCCTGAAACTTCTAGCTGTGTATTTTACTCCAACATGTGAAGGGCAGGAAGGATCGTGCTAAGGGATATTTCTCCTATTTTAGTATGTGGATCAAAGGAAGTCTTGGTTGCCTGTGCAAGAGACAGAAGCTTGACTGGACCAGGCACTTTACCAGATATAGAAAAACTCTCCACAAAACCATAACATGTCAGGGTTTAATCTCAGGGCTGAGCAGGTAGAAAAAAGTCACAACCTGGGCCTTTCATTTTGGTAAAGAAAATACAGCGAAAATGTGTTTCCAATCTTGACAGAGTCTTTTCTGAAATAAATACAAAGTATGAGAATTTTAGCTCACGTGGCAGCATCTGACAATCAGATAAGATCAGTCATTTTTGATTGTGCAGCTGGGGTGGAAGTTATCCCAAGGAAAACTTGTAATATTTCCCTCTGTTTCTTGATCTCTCTTTCTGGCCTCTTACTGTGCATGCCTCCTTGTTTCTTCCCTCCCTTTGGCTAGTGCTGGATGGATTTTCTTTCCATTGGGGCCCCACTGTTGTGCTAATAATAGCCATCGCTGCTATTTATCAAGCCCTTACTGCTTGCCAGGCTCTGTGCGAAGCACCCTAGATACATTACCTCACTGGTTCCTCCCACAGCCTTCCTGGAGGATGGGCATATTTGTGTAATGAGCCTGGTCCAACAGGGTGCTTAATTGCTCCATTATGTCCTTTGTCAGCACTCCAACTAACTGAGTTATTGGTATTCTTGACTTTCTCATGCTTGGCTTAAAATATATTGGTAAATATAATGCTGGCTACAGAAAGAAACCAGCAGGCAGACTATGGGGAATTGGAGTTATGCTTTATTTATTTTTTTATTCTTTCTCTGAGCAATAATTACTGGTGGTAAATGAAAGTTCTGGGAGCCGTTGTTTCATGTTCAAAGTTAACTGCTTCTGTGCCTGCAGTAAAACAGACACCTTAAGTGGAATTGAGCTAGGATGAGTAAGATCCTAAGGTAGAAGAAAGTGCTAAGTTTTTTTTTGAAAATGCTAAGTTTTGAATTTAACTTCTCTTGATAGGCTCAATAAAACCAAAACCAAACTCACTGCCTTCGAGTTAGATTCGACTCATAGCAACCCCTCCTTGGGTTTCCGAGGCAGTATAACTATGGAAGTAGATTGCCCAAACTTCCTTCCGAGGAGTGGCTGGTGGTTTGAACTGCCAGCCTTCTGGTTAGCAGTCAAATGTCTTAGGCACTATGCCACTAGTAACCAACAATTTCAAAGGTCAATTGTTTGTGAAAACAAAAGTACCAAATTCTCTATACTGTCTTGTTGTTTGAGTCCAACTCATGGTAACATCATGTATAGATAGTGGAATTTCTCCATGATGTTTTTCAAGGCTGTGACCTTTTGGAAGACCCAGTGTATAGTATAAATAGTCTGAGATACGTGTGCAGATCCTTCCTCTGAGGTGCTTCTGGGTGGGTTCGAACCACCAACCCCTTAGCATGTAGTTGAGTGCCTAACTCTTTGTGCCACTGAGGTAAACCCACTAGGTTGTCTGTGTCTGGAAGGTCCAGCCCCTTGGGTTGGAGCAAATGACTCAGAAGATGATGGTCAGAAACGTGCAGACTAGGATTTTTATCTGCGTTTCATGTTTCTCCTGGAGCATTTCTTACCCTCCACCTTCCTTGCTCTTAGTGAACTCACCTGTGTGCAAAGCTCTCCAGAGTTCTTCTGCTTCAGCTCTTCACAGGTAAAGCACTGAAGGTTGCTTCGAAAGTCAGTATCTCAGGGGCTCCGGGGACTGGCAAGTGTTCTGCAGTCAGGCAGCTTGATCTTCACACGGGGGCACAGAGCCAATTTATTCAGGCATGAGGGCACTCGGGGAGCACAGTCTTGCATCAGATGCTGAAGATCTTTCATCACGTTGCTCTGACAATGCGGCTGGCACAACCACAGCTGAAAAGTGATGCAACAGGACGGAGGAGACACCAGCACTGGGAGTTAAATTACCCTTGCGAAAGGGAAGACAGAAAGGAAAAGAACAAAAACAGTATCTCGAGGCACCGAATTTCCATTTCCAGCTGCATAATACCTGAGACTATCCCACATCTTTTAAGACGAGCTTAAAGGGAAGATTATGAAGGCACTTAGAGGAGCAGTGATAAGGCATGGTGGAGAGTCATCAGATGATTAGCCTTTTTTAGTTTTATTAACATCAGTAACAGCAGGTTTTGTAGTTATTAATTTGTGAATGGAAGCTTTCAATAGTAAAATAACAACAACAAACAAAACACAGAACAAAATAAAACACCCAATAATGTATTGCAGTAGGCTGAATAGTAGCCCTTAAAGATATTCTTAATCCCTGGAACCTGCAAATATTATCGTATATGAGAAAAAGTATCTTTGCAGATAACTTGAGTTAAGGATCTTGAGATGGGGAGATTATCCTGGATTATCCAGACAAGTCCTACGTGTAATCAAAGTGTCTTTGTAAGAGGGAGGCAGAGGGAGATTTAACACACACAGAAGAAGAGGACAAGGCAAGGTGACCAAAGAGGCAGAGATTGGAGGGATGTGTTCCACCAGTCAGGGAATGCTGGCGGCCCTTAGAATAATGTAGTAAAGTCATGAAGATCTAGGTGACAATATCATCCCCATTACTTGCTAGCTCTGTCATCTGGGACAAACAAGGTTTCTGAGCCTCAGATTTTTTTTTTT
>NW_006921965.1:3102241-3113279 GCF_000298275.1 Orycteropus afer afer | reverse complement strand
TGGAAGGAAGGTTGGGCAATCCTACTTCCATAGTGATACTGCCTCGGAAACCCAAGGAGGGGTCGCTATGAGTCGGGGCTGACTCAACGGCACATAACAACAACAACAACAAATATTCCCCTATTTTTTCCTTGAAGAACTTTATAGTTTAAGGTTTCACATTTAAGTCTTTGATCCATCTGGAGTTAGCTTTTGTGTATGGTGTGAGGTACAGATCTTGTTTCATTTTCCTGCAAATGTACATCCAGTTTTGCCAGCACTACTTGTTAAAGAGATCATCTTTTCCCCATTTAATGGATTTCAGCCCTTTGTCAAAGATCAGCTGACCATAGGCTGATTGATCTATTTATGTGTTCTCAATTCTTTTCCATTGGTCTATGTGTCTATTGTTGTACCAATACCAGGCAGTTTTGACTACTGTGGCTGTATAGTAGGTTTTGAGATCTGGGAATGCGAGACCTCCTACTTTGTTCTTCTTCAATAGTGCTTCGCTTATCCGAGGTCTCTTTCCTTTCCATATAAAGTTAGTGATTGGTTTTTCCATGTCCTTAAAGAATGCTGGTGGGATCTGGATTGGGATTGCATTGAATGTATAGGTTGCTTTGGATAGAATTGACATTTTCACAATGTTCAGTCTTCCTATGCACGGGCATGGTATGTTCTTCCATTTATGTAAATCTCTTATGGTTTCTTGGATTAGTGCTTTGTAGCTTTCTTTGTACAGGTCTTTTGTGTTCCTAGTGAGATTTATTCCCAAGTATTTTATTTTTTTGGTAGCTATTGAAAATGGTGGGAGCTCTGGTGGTTCAGTGATTAAGGCATGTGACTGCTAACCAGAAGGCTGGTGGTTCAAACCCACCAGCCACTCCTCAGAAGGAAGTTTGGGCAGTCTACTTCCATAATGAAACTGCCTCAGAAATCCAAGGAGGGGTCGCTATGAGTCGGATATGACTCCACAACAGTGAGTTTGGTTTTAGTGTGGTTATAAATGGTATTGATTTCCTTATTTCTGTTTCAGCAATCTCTTTGCTGGTGTAGAAGAATCCAACTGATTTTTGTATGGTGATCTTGTATCCTGCCACTATGCTAAATCTCTCAATTAGTCCCAGTAGTTTTTTTGCTGAGTCTCTTGAGTTTCCTATGTGTAGGATCATATCATCAGCAAATAGAGATAGTTTGACTTCTTCCTTACCAATTTGGATGCCTTTGATTTCCCTTTCTACCTTATTGCCCTGATTAGGACTTCTAATACAATGTTGAACAGAAATGGTGACAGAGGCCATCCTTGTCTGGTTCCTGTTTGCAAGGGGAATGGTTTCAATCTCTCTTCATTGAGAATAATGTTGGCTGTTAGTTTAGCATATACACCCTTTATTATGTTGAGGAATTCCCCTTCTATTTCCATTTTTCTGAGCGTATTTATCAGGAATAGGTGTTGGATTTTATCAAATGTCTTTTCTGCATCGATTGATATGATCATGTGGTACTTTTCCTTTGTTTTATTTATGTGATGGATGATGTTCACTGTTTATCTAATGTTGAACCATCTTTGCACACATGGTATGAACCCTACTTGGTCATAATGTATGAATTTTTTTTGATATGTTGTTGGAGTCTATTGGCTAGTATTTTGTTGAAGATTTTTGCATCTATATTCATGAGGTATGTTGGTCTGTAGTTTTCCTTTTGAGTGATGTCTTTGCCTGGTTTTGTTATCAAGGTTAGGCTTGCTTCATAAAATGAATTTGGGAGGATCCCATCCTTTTCTATGTTTTGGAATAATTTGAGTAGGATTGGTGTCAGTTCTTTTCTGAACGTTTGGTAGAGTTCGCCAGTGAAATCTTCCGGGCCAGGGCTTTTTTTGCTGGTAATTTTTTTTATGACCTGTTCAATTTTTTCTTTTGTTATGAGTCTGTTTAAATTTTCCACCTCAGCCTCTGTTAGTTTAAGTAAGTAGTATGTTTCTAGAAATCTGTCCATTTCTTCTAGATTTTCAAGTTTGTTGGAGTATAGTTCTTCATAGTATCCTGATACCCTTTTACTTTCTGTTGGTTCTGTTGTGTTGTCGCCCAATTCATTTCTTATTCATGTTATTTGTATTATCTCCCTCTTTTGCTTTGTTAAATTTGCCAGTGGTTGGTCAATTTTATTAATCTTTTCAAAGAATCAACTCCTAGTCTTGTTGAATTTTTCTATTGTCTATTTTCTGCCTCATTTATTTCAGCTCAAATCTTTTTTTTTTTTTCTTCTTTTCTTCTGGTGACTGTAGGCGTTTTTGCTGCTCTTTTTCTAATTGTTGGAGATGTTGGGTTAAGGTGTTGATTTTGGCTCGCTCTTCTTTTTTGATGTGTACATTTATTGCTATAAATTGGCCTCTGATCATTGCTTTTGCTGTGTCCCAAAGATTTTGGTATGTTGTGCTTTCATTCTCTTTTGATTCAAGGAATTTTTTAATTTCATTTTTTTTATTTCTTCCATTACCCAGTCATTTTCAAGGAGGATGTTATTCAGTTTCCATGTGTTTGTTCTTTTTCCATTCGTCTTCCTATTGCTGATTTCTAATTTTACAGCATTGTGATCTGGGAAGATGCTTTGCAGTATTTCAATGTTTTTAAATTTATCAAGGCTTGCTTTGTGGCCTAACATATGGTTTATCCAAGAGAATGTTCCATGTGCACTGGAAAAGAATGGGTATTGTGCTGTTGTTGGGTGAAGTGCTTTGTAGTTGTGTATAAGGTCAAATTGGTGGATTGTGTTGTTTCATTCTTCTGTGTTTTTGTTGAGTTTCTTTCCAGTTCTGTGTGTGATTGAAAGTGGTATATTAAAGTCTCCTACTATGACTGTGGAGTCATCTATTTGTCTTTTCAGTTCTGTTAGAGTCTGGTTTATATATTTTGGGGCTCTTTCATTGGGTGCATAGATATTTATTATTGTTATGTCCTCTTGTTCAATTAATTCTTTAATCATTAGATAATGTCCTTCCTTGTCTCTTATAATCATTTTTGTCTTAAAGTCAATCTTATCAGAAATTAATATCACCACTCCTGCTCTTTTGTGATTGCCATTTGCTTGATGTATCTTTTTCCAACCTTTGATATTTCGTCTATTTTTGTCTTTGTCTCTAAAGTGTGTCTTTTGTAGACACCATATTGATGGGTTATGTTTTCTTATCCAGTCTGCAATTCTCTGCCTCTTGAGTGGTGCATTTAATCCACTGACATTCATTGTAACTATTGACAGGTATGAATTTGTTGCTGTCATTTTGTTATGTGCTTTTTCATGGTGTTGCTGATTTCTTTGTTCCATATAATTTTCTGTGCTGACCTTGCTTTGTTTATGAATCATTTTACCACTTTCTTTTTTGCTATTCTTCTACTATTTGATAAATATTTATGCTTGTCCTCTTTTTTATTTTGATGGGAAGGTTTATAATTTTTCTTTAAGATTTTCCCATAATTTATAATTTTCTTCCCAAGTTTAGAACAGTCTGTTCTATCTCGCAATTGTCTTGATTTCCCTACCATTTACAAGTGCTGTAACTACATATTCTTTTTCTCTCTTTTTGGTTTGTAGTTGTCCTCATTGGTGAATTGATGTTTGTGGTTCCCTGTTTTATAATCTTGTAGGCTTATTTACTTTGGATACTTCCATAACTGGGTTGGTTTCTGGGTTATGTCATCATGTGTGTTAATGGTCAGTTGTTATTTGCTGTTGTTGGTTCTCTGTTCAAAGGACTACCTTTAACATCTCTTGTAAGGTTGGTTTGGTTTTAACAAATTCCCTTAATTTCTGCTTATCTGCAAATATCCTAATTTCACTATCATATTTGAGGGACAATTCTTGTATATAATATAATGTGTATAATTCTTGGTTGGAATTTTTTTTTAAAGGGTTTTATATATACCATCCCTTTGTCTTCTCACCTGCATGGTTTCTGCCAAGAAATCTGAGCTTAGTCTTATTTATTGCCCCTTGTAGGTAACTTCTTGTTTTTCCCATGCCACTTTTAGAATTTTTTCTTTGTCTTTGGTTTTGGTGAGTTTGATGATGATATGTCTTGGAGATTTTCTTTTGGGTTCTGTCCTGTTTGGGGTTCATTGGACTTCTTGAATGGATATATTTTCGTCTTTCATCATACCAGGGAAATTCTCTTCCAACAAATTTTTGGCAATTTTCTCTATGGTTTTATTTGTCTCTTCCTGTTCTGGAATTCTGATTACATATAGGTTATTCCTTTTGGTGGTATACTACATGAACCTTAAGGTTTCTTCATTTTGTTTTGATCTTTTTTCTGATTGATCCCTTTCCAAAGAAGTATTGAGGTATTTGTCTTCAAGCTCACTAATTCTGCCCTCCATTGATTAAATTCTACTTCTTTGCCTATTCAATGTGTTTTCTGTTTCTGAGAGTTAATATTAATCTTCTGGATTTCTATCTGTAGATTTTGTATCATTTCTAATTTTTCATTGATTTTTGCATTTTCTTCTTGTACTGTCTTTCAAAATTGTTTTAGGGTTTTCTCTGTGTCTTCCTCCATTTTGTTAGTGTTTTCCTTGATCTGTCTCTCAATCCATTGAAAGTACCTAAATATAATTCTTCTGAATTCCTTATCAGGGAGTTCCAATGCTGCTTCTTCCTCAGGGATGTATTCTAGGTCTGTTCCCTTATTTCTCCTGCTTTACCTTGCTTCTTTGTGTGGAGTAGGATCCTTTGTTGACTCTGAGACATTGTGACATTTTTGTGTTTATATTTAATTGGTGATTGTATGTTTGAGTGATTTGCCCTAGATTTTAATTTTCTTTGGGTATTATCTAAGTAAGCACAGTACTGTGCTCCTCTATTTGCTAGTTAGCTGCTATTATTCATTTACCACCTGTCTCCTTTCCCGTTGTCAGCCTCCCATATGTCCCTGCTGTCCTTGGCAAGCAGATCCTAGTCTTAGGTCCCTGGAATCTGAATAAGAATCTGTCACTTTAAATATCCAAAATGGCTGCCTCTTGCAAACATTCAAAATGGCTGTTCCCTTGGTCACTTTAAATATCCAACATGGGCACCACTTGTAAACAATCAAAATAGCTGCACTCTCTACCCAGCCAAAAGTCCACAGCTCAGGTTGTCTCCCACCTTGCTGTTTCCCTTTCCAGTCATCAGCCACCAGTGCAGTCATCCTTGTAGCCCTTGGCAACCAGGCCTGATCTTTAGGTCAATTCTCAGGGCCCAACACCACTTGGAAATATTCAGGCTGTTGGTGCCATCAGAATAGCTGACAGTCCACAGCTCTGTCCATCTCTGTACTCACTGTTTTCAGTTAGGTTCTTCCACTAGTTGGTGACTAATCCAGTCTGTATACTTCCTTTCAAAGCTCAGAGTTTCAGGATTATCTTCTGTATCTCTATCAGTTTGTTTCCCTTTTCTTTGTTGAAGAGGGTCTGTGTAGCTTGTCTGCCTATTCCATCATCTTACTGGAAGTCCTCTGAGTCTCAATTTTGATATCCATAACATGGGCTAATAATACATACTTAATGGGGGTTTCTGGAGCTCTGGTGGCTTCCCACTTTATTGGAAACTGGGGGAGCTAGTAAACATTTTTGAGAGGAGGTGGGGAGGGAGCTGTTAATGAGATGCTTCAGGAAAGCAAATGTGGTGGTAGCAAGTCTAGAAGTTTCCATGCACTTGTAACAGTCTGGGTGTAGGTCTTAAGGTAGGAAAATGGGATTAAAAGAGAAGAATGAATATAAAACACATCAAGAAGACATGTGAGCATAACTGTATACATGTATAACTGAATACAAATTTGTGAGGAATGGAAGGGAATTATGCTTCTTCTATTCACTGCTTCCTACTCCTCACATTCCTCTCCCTTTCTTTCTTCCATCTCCTCCCCCTCCTTCCACCCTCGCTTATTTTGGTAGTGCCAACCACATTTCATTCAAACTATAGTTGTAAGCCTTCTCTTGATTTGGAGTTGTCTGATACCTATAAACACCATACAACCAACATTAGGCTTAGAATTCAGAGTGGGGACAAGAAGTCATTACACAAGGGATCTCCTACTTCCTTTTTAAGGGACCAACTGAAATAATGGGCTGGAGTAAATACTCAGAAGCATTTGAGGTTGTCAACTTTCTGGAACAATAGACCTGTCTTCCACTGTGGTTTTTGCTGCAGAAAAGCTCTTTGAATGCTAATTTCCTCAATAGTGCTCCCAGTGGGCATGGTCTCTTCAAATATCTATAATAACACTTCTAATCTTTACCTATGTGAGTTTCAAGTGCCATAGCTATAGGCAGAGAACAACCATGTTTTGAGAAAGAAATGACAAATAGCTAATGTGGGAAGAATATTTTTGTTAGCTTCAATGGGACTCCATGTTTTAACCACAGTTTATTATATGAGAATATCAGCATGTATTGATTAATTTATTCCTGCTTCCTTATCAACTGTCCCACATGAGTTTATTCCTAACTTTTTTACTCTCTGAAAGTGACCAAACTCATCTCTGTACTTCTGGCCTATTCCCCCTCTTTCCTGCTGCATCCCCTCAACCAACCAAACAAACAAACCAAATCTGAGACTGTCCTGCATGAGCTTTCTCTACCTTGTTTTTCTTCCTTTTCTCCTCAGCATGTCACACTCATCCTTAGGCCCTCTGTCACACCTGAGAGGAAAAGATGTCCTCCCAGTGGTCCAGAACTAATCTTCCCACCTGTTCTCATAAGTCATCTTCCCAGTATCTCCCTGCAACTGGGCCCTTAATCAACTCCTCTCATGGTGGCTTACTGTTCACCTTTACCTTCATGAAAGTGGTGCTCGTAAATGGACAAGGGTTATTTTATATACACTCATACAACTCATGATGTCTAGTCAAGTGAGAAGGAGCTCATCATACATTTGTTGAATGAGTGAAAGTTCATTTGTGTACTCCTATGGAATGTCAGCCCAGTACCTGGCACATAATAAGTACTCAACAAATATTTCTTACATGAATTTACAGGCTCCTCTTTGATGACTAAAGGCATCCTGACACAAGCTCTGGTCTTTTCACTCACCTCATATGCATGCAAAAGCTGGACAATGAAAAAAGAAGATGTAAGAATTGAGGCATTTGAACTGTGGTGTTGGCAAAGAATAGTGAATATGCCATGGACTGCCAGAAGAATTAACAAATCAATCTTAGAAGAAATACAACCAGAATACTCCTTAGAAGGGTGGATTGCAAGACTTACTTTGGATATGTCATCAAGAAAGACATAGTGAGTGTGGTACAGTGAATTACTTGGTATGACTTTTCTAGCCATGGTCTTTGTGACTCCTGCCAGATTACTGCGTGGGGCCATGCAAGTAAGGTGTATGGAATACTAATGTTGGGATTGGTTAGTTTTATCACTCTGCCAGGCTTAAAATAAGCCCTCCTAGAGGCAGAAGGTTTGTGTGGGGGGATCTCACTGCCATTGAGAGAGAAGAGCCAGAGGTGGAGTAGAGGAGGTAGAGTAGAGCATGTCCTTGAACCTGAGATCCCTGTGCTAGACCTCCTTGACAGAGAGATAGATACCCTGGTAGAGATGCCAGGCTGAGAGATGGCAGCAGTGGAACCAAGAGGCATGACAGAGCAGTGGGCTTACCTGGCCCACCAAGTGAGAAAGCTGAGTATCTTTGGGCAGGAGGCTTGCTGGTGAAGTGGATGCACTTACATGTACCTATTGATAGAGCTAAAAGAACTTTGCAAGACACTTGTTAGAGCAGGGCAGAGGTCAGGCAGAGAGGCCACGGACCAGAGAGGCGTGCCTGAGGGCATAGCAGAGGAGAGACTGACTGGATCAAAGAACCTCAGCTCATTCCTGAACCTGAGTTTTAGCCTGTTACTTCCCTAATAACCCCCCAAAATGGTGAGTATTGTCTGTGAGTTCTGTGTGGCCATTGCAATTCTGGTAGCATAGTGGCTAAAGCACTTGACTGCTAACCAGAAGGCTGGCGGTTCAAACCCAGCAGCCACTCCTCAGAAGGAAGGTTGGGCAATCCTACTTCTGTAGTGATACTGCCTCGGAAACCCAAGAGGGGTCGCTGTGAGTCAGTGTCGACTCGATGGCACATAACAACACAACAACAACATTGCAATAAATTATTGAACACAGCAGAGAAGTAGTGAGTGCCGTGGGAGGGAAGGCTAGTGTTAGAGTTAGCAAAGAGGTTGGAGGGTGGTGGTGTGTCTGGCCTCATAGGACTAAGCCTTGGGCTATTGATGGTGACTCTGTTTCCCCCTTGTGAGATTGGAGGACATCAGAAGATGCGGCCCTCTGCCCTTTCTGCAGCTAGAAAAAGCCATCATGGTTGGTAACATAGATAAACAAAAACCAAACTCACTGCTGTTGAGTTGGATCCGACTCATAGCGACCCCTCCTTGAATTTCCAAGGTGTATCACTATAGAAGTAGATTGCCCAACCTTCCTTCTGAGGAGTGGCTGGTAGGTTTGAACTGCTAGCCTTCTGGTTAGCAGCCAAGTGCCTTAGGCACTACACCACCAGAGGTCCTTGGTAGAGTAGAGGGTCAGTAACAATGTGAGAAACGCTCAATGGGCTAGATGGACACAGTAGCCACAGCAATGGGCTCAAACATACCGAGGGCCATGAAGATGGTACAGAGGCAGGCAAAGTTTCCATCTGTTATACATAAAGTTTCCAGGAGTCACAGGGGACTCGATGGCAGCCAACAACAATCCATGTTGAAACAAATCTTTCCTTGACTCTGCTACTTCTCTAAGTTACTAAGTCATCATAAGCCTTTCTTTCACAGCCACATTTTAGAAAAGTACAATAGTACAATCTTCAGTCCTTCTCCCCACCCACTCCCCGACTCCCTGCTATCTAGCTTCCATCCTAACACCTTCAAGTACTCTGTCAAGGAAGAGTTTTAAGAATCTTAATTCACCACTATATCTTCTTAGCCCAGAGTAGCTCCTCAGCAAATATTTACTAGACAGGTGAAACCAATGATCTGTTCTTGCTTATAAAATCATGAAATCTGTATTCTAGAATGGAATTCACCAACTCCAAATATGGTGCTGGCAGAAGATATAATTTGCTTCAGAGAACTACAACAAATAATTAACAGGGGAAGAGAGTGAGATAAGGGGGTGAGGGCAACTTTTATTGTTTATTCTGTATATTTCCCTATTCAAATCTTTTATAAGGGATGACATTATGAATTATTTTTAAAAACATACAAATTGTAAACAAAAAATTATTAAAATAATTATTAGTGATGCATTACCATCTCTTTAAGAACCCCATTCAGCTTCCGTACTGTGTACCTGTTGACGGTTTCCCTCATCCTGGATGATGTCTTTGTTTTGTCCTATCTGGTAGCATAGAGTCTAAGGCATTTGACTGCTAACCAGAAGGGTCTTTGACATTTGATCCAAGAACTTTGAACTTGCCAGCTTCTATAAGTGTGAGTGTATCTATCTCAGAACTAGAAGATACTGAGTAACCTCAAGGACACTCCGGACCTGGACGACTGAAAAGGTGCAACATTCCCCTTGTTACTCTTATACCCCACAACTGCTTGGTGAACAGAGGTTCTGCCATCCTCCATTCCCACCCACCTTCTGGGCCCGCAGGAACTCCATCCCACTCTGTGTGCTTGGACCAAGCCTAGGTGCCCTGCCCTGCCCTCTCCCAAGTTCTTTCTTTTTCTTTTCTTTTCTTTTTCTCTTTCTTTTTTCTGGTTATCAGTTTGCTTGCTTTTGTCTGTTTTAAAACTACTACTATTATTAATACTTTTGTCCTTTTTACTATTATTCTTTATTCTTCCCCTCCCAGGTTCTAGTTTTCAGCTTTTTTTTTTTTTTTTTTTCCCTGTCCCTGGTTGCAAAATTTTATTTTTTCTCATGGTTAACCCCATTCCTTGTTTTTCTTTTTGCATTTTCCCTGTTTTTTTCTTCATTATTCTCCTTCTCTGCCTTTTTTCTCTTATTGCCCTATCCCCTGATATTGCAGGGTTTTTTTTTTTTTTTTTCCGCTGACCTTCTTTGTCTGGATAGCATAGCCATTTTGATTGTTTACACGTGGCAGCCATTTTGGATATTTAAGGTGACAGAGGGTGCAGCCATTTTGAACATTTACAAGTTTACATTTTTTTTCTTCATTATTCTCCTTCTCTGCCTTTTTTCTCTTATTGCTCTATCCCCAGATATTGCAGGTGTTCTTGTTTTTTTTTCCGCTGACCTTCTAGTTTGTCCAGAGGGTGCTGCCATTTTGATTGTTTACATGTGGCAGCCATTTTGGATATTTAAAGTGATTGAGGATGCAGCCATTTTGAAATGTTTAAAAGCAGCTGCCATTTTGGATATTTAAAGTGACAGAGGGTGCAGCCATTTGAATGTTTATAAGTGGCAACCATTTTGGATTTTAAGGTGATAGCATTCTCATTCGGATTTCAGGGACCTAAGAACAGGCAGTGAGTCGGTAGCAGGGAGAGGACAGAAAAGGCAAAGTGTACTGGAACAGATCGAGGAGTTAGCCACAAGGATCCAGGTAAGCGTGGTTGGTGGGGTGTCCAACAGCTAAGGGAGACAATCTTATCCATCGGTTTGTCCTACTGTGGTGAAGTATTGCTGTGAGTCTTGAGGCTGTGCCACTGGTGTTTCAAGACCAGTGGGGTACACCTGTTGCACAGGTATCAGGCTGGCTTGCAGACTGAGACAGACTAGGAAGAAGGAAGAGGCCATCCACTTCTCAAAGAATTGGCCAGGAAAAACCTTATGAACAGCAGAGAAACACTGTCTGATACATTACTGTGCAAATTTATGAATAGTACAGAAACATTGTCCAATACAGAGAAGGAAGATGAGTTACTTAGCTTAGAAAGCTCTCAAAGTAGGACTGGGAAAGAGCTGCATTATCAGAGTAAAATCAGCCTTACTCATATGGATAAAGTAAAGCTTTCGAGACCTCCATTTGCTGATGTGGCACCAATCAAATTGAAGAGAAACAGCAGCAAACATCCACTAAAAATCGGAACATGGAAAGTATGAAGTAT
>NW_006921965.1:3081823-3095925 GCF_000298275.1 Orycteropus afer afer | reverse complement strand
GAAAGAGGGGAAGGCCTTCAACGAGATGGATTGACATGGTGGCTGTGACAATGGGCTCAAGTATAACAAGGATCATGGAGCTGGTGCGGGATCAGGCGGTGTTTCGTTCTGCTGTGCATGGGGTCGCTATGAGTCGGAGGCGACTCGACGGCACCTAACAAGAACAACATGATAGATTAGAACAAGTAATGGCTTCAGACACAGAAAAGTTATTTTAGCACGTTTTTAGTATCAGACTTGATTATTTGGACTGTTACGAAGAAGACGGAGCAGACTCTCCCACAACAGAGCACTTCATTCATGATATCATGATCAGATACAAAATATTAGATTGTAATGCACTCTATCAGTCTTACCTTTGTTTGGCTGTTTTATTGTAAAATACATGTTTATTTCAGATTTGTAACACAAACATACTCTCCTCCCTCCTTCCTTCCTCTCTGTCTTCCCTTCCTTCCTTCCTTCTACAAAAAGTACACAACTGTGTTAGGTACGGTGTTGGCTGCCCTTTTGTGGTGCAAATAATTAAGTACTCAATTGCTAGCCAAAAAGTTGGTAGTTTGAACTCCCCCAGAGGCATCTTGGAAGACAGGCCTGGCAATCTACTTTCAAAAGGTCACAGCTTTGAAAACCCTGTGAAGCAGTTCTACTCTGCACACATGGAGTTGCCATGAGTTGGAATTGACTCAGTGTCATCTAACAATAACATTATACTCAGCTCCTGTTTTCAAGAAACTTACATACTGGCTTGGGAGATAAGATACATGAAAAAGATTACAAATGATCTATTAAGAAAAGGTAATGCTATAAGCCCAACATATATGTGATCATGTTCTGAAGGAGTGGACTGTTAAGAACTGTGAAGTGCCAGCATTAATGTGTGTTACAATAGAGCTGACTGTACATGTACAAATAAAATAGAACACTACTTAACTCTTTAATTGTTCTGAGGTGTTCCTTCAATGTTGGCTACCATCATTCTCATACTGTTGCTGGCATACTTTTATGCTAAACAATAGAATTGTGAGTGGAGTCCCACCAAGTAATTTTGCCAATAGTTCCCATTCCTGCTGCAAACAGGCTTAAGCTGTAATGTGTCCACATTCACCTGTCACTGGGGAATGTCACTCTTGGAATGCAACATGCCCAAGACCACAAAGCCAGTAAGAGTCAGAGACAGGAGTTTAACCAAGTGGTTTGCCCTCAGAACCTGAACACTTAGCCAGTGCCTTAGGGATAAGGAAAGGAAATGAACTCCTACTGAGTACCTACGAGGTACCAGGAACTCTATTAAGCACTTTCATGTACCTTAATTGATTCAATCCTCATGACAATCCTCAGAAATAGCTATAATATCCCTAGGCTGAGGATGAGGAAGGAAATGGAAGCTCAGAGAGGTTGATGTGGATTACAAGAGAGCTGACTGTACATATGCAAATAAAACAGAACCCTACATAGCCTGTGTACAATACAGCGAAACACTACCTGGTCCTGCACCAAGATGGCACAGAACCAGGCAGTGTTTTCTTCTGTTGTATATAGGATCGTCATGAGTCAGAGCTGACTCAAGGGCACCTAACAACAACAATAAACTCACTGCTGTTGAGTCAGATCCAACTCATAGCAACCCCTCCTTGGGTTTCCAAGGTAGTATCACTATGGAAGTAGGTTGGCCCATCTTCCTTCCGAGGAGTAGCTGGTAGGTTTGAACCTCCAGACTTCTGGTTAGCAGTCAAATGCCTTAGGCACTACACTACCAGAGCTCCCAACAACAACAACATCCCTATTTCTGTAGATGAGGTAAGAAATGGAAGCTCAGAGATGTTAGATAAATTGCCTAAGATCAGACAGCTTATAAGTAGTAGAGCTAGGATTTAAACCCAAGTGTCTCTGACTTCAGAGTATAGGCCCATCCCACCATTTCAGATAATAATGCTAAATTCCTTCAAAACATAGCAGTGGGAGATTAAAATGGTCTTTGGTGATTCAAACATTGGGAGTCTCTGGTCTATACCCTCGGCTTACTGGATCCATGGTGTGTTTGTAAGCATTACCATTCTCACATCTTCTCTCCAATCTCTGTCATCTTACTTCTGGAATCCTCTCCCACTCCTTGGTCTTCTTTTCCTTCCATCCTTTAGCTACTTAGTGTTTTCTTTTCTTTCTTTCTTTTTTTAAGTTGTGTTTTGGGTGCAAATTTATAGAGCAGAATTTGTTTTACATTCAATAGTTTGTGTATATTTGGTTTCACTCCCCGATTACCATCTCCAACCTTAACCTACTCTCCTCCTCTCCCTTCCCTGTGACTCCCCCCATCTCTGTGCCCTTCTTAGTTATGCACTCCTGTCTGTCCAGCTTTCCCTCCATATGAATGCTGCCCCTCTGGTGCCCCATGGCTGATTGCTCCAAGGGGTGTATCTCTGTAGAGTAGGTGGGTCCATCGCCCGGGGTTGGGTGTTCTGCATGTAAGTCTTACTACTGTTGGACTGAGAGCCAGTCCTTAGGAGTGAGTCTTATCCCAGGCCTGAAGAATATCCCAGGGCCATAGTCTTGGGGGTGCCACCAGACTCTATCTAACTAGTAATTCTAGTCATTATTGTATTTTTGAATTTTGATCCACATTTTTCCTCCCACTCTGTCCAAGATCTCCAGTTTTGATCCCTTTCTGAGTACTTGGCATTGGTAGCTGGGCACCATCTAGTTCTTCTTCTCTCGAGGTCCATCATATCCTAGGGCTGATTGTTTCCAAATGCCCTTGGTTTTCTTCACTTTTCTTTCCTTCAGATAAGAGGAGACCATTAGCTGCATCTTAGATGGCTGCTTGAAAGCTTTTAAAACCCCAGTTGTTACTCACCAAAGTTGGTTGTGGAATAAGAGTTTTATGTATTATGTTGTGCCAATTGAGCTTGGTGTCCCCCAATACTATGGTCTTGAGTCAATAGACCTGGTGGTTCTCTCTCCCAATGTGTTTGGTGTCTATGAGTCTAGTCCAAGTCTGTCTTCCAATGCTTCTGTAATGATTGTGGTTATTTTGTATCACTAGTATCTGTGCAGGAGCTCTGGTAGCATAGTGCCTAAGGCACTTGACTGCTAACCAGAAGGCTAATGGTTCAAACCCACCAGCCACTCCTTGAAAGGAAGATGGGGCAATCTACTTCCGTAGTGTTACTGCTTTGGAAACCCAAGGAGGGGTCGCTATGAGTCAGGTCCAACTCGAGGGCACCTAACAACAACAACAACAATATCTGTGCAAGATTATCCTCAGCTGAATCTATCATTGGTCTAGGGTATATTCCTGTTTGCCTATCCACTTAGTGTACTCATCTTTTATTTCCATTAATAACTCCCTGAGTAACCCTATAGCTCTCTCGTGTGATGTCCCTTTTGGAACTATGTTGTTAGGTGCTGTTGAGTTGGCTCCAACCCATAGCAACCTTATGGACAACAGAATGAAACACTGCCCAGTCCTGTGCCAGCCTCATAATCCCTGCTATACCTGAGCTCATCTTTGCAACCACTGTATCAATCCATTTCATTGAAGTTTTTTTATAATGTGTATTTCTGTTTCTTTGTCCTACTCTGAATTTCCTGAGAGGATGAACGATGTCTTGTTTATTCATCTAGTTTCTCTCAGGTTGGCTACTGTGCTGATCATGACGAGGATAATAAACAATTATTTCTTGACTTGAAGTCCCCTCTGATATCTCACAAAAGTCCCTATAGGCTCTTTTTGCTGGCAGTATTCCTGTTGAACTACCCCTTCCCCAGTCCCCACCCTTCACTATCAGCCTCCAGTGTCACAAGCTCAGATAACCCCCTGAATTATGACTTCTGGCCATGATGGCAGTGTTCTACATTTGTGGGGTCCAACTTGGTAGCCACGACTGGGCACTTGACATGTGGCTACTGTGACTGAAGAATTGGATTTTAAACTTGAAAAAGAATTAAATAATAAATTTAAGTAAGTTATTTAAATTAGTTGATTTAACTTATTACTTATTTAAACAATTTTATATGTAAATAACCACTACCATCTTGGATAGCATGATCCAAGTGTAACAAGAAATGCCTCCTCAGATAAAGACTTGGGGGTCATTATGACTGAAAATGAGAGGAAAGGCACTGTGTTTATGGAAAACACTCTGCAAACATGGAACAAACAAGCCCCTCAGTCTGAAGCCCAAACTGAAGAACAGGCTTTTGCAAGAATTCTGTAGAAATACATTTCTCAGTTTATAGAAATGAGGTCTGATTAAAAGTTGTACAATTCATTTCTAGGCAGGTTGCTGCCCACATTTGTTCTCATGTTGTCTTGAGCAAGCCATCATGCAATTAATCAGGGGACTAACTGTAGACGCTGCCTGTGGCCTATAGGGTGGCAGCTCCATTAAGATAGCATTCACATTTGTAGGGGAAGCAAGGGGAGATGCCTGAGTGATCCCTTATTGAATTGCTCTAAAATCTCTTCAAAGACTTGAAGATAGTAACTGGAAAATTTTCTTCTTTTTCTCCCCCTCCCCTTCATTTCTGTCAAATTTAATTTTCTTATTTTCTTTCCCTGAAACTCTAGTAACTTGTCAAGACTGTATTAGTAGGAGCCAAATTTGTCATTTCATCTTCAGCAGTGGAAGAACTTTTATTTTCTTTCTAGGGATAACGCATCTCCACTTAGAGGACAGTTAAGTGAAAATGCACTCCTGAAACTAGATTTGTTCTGCCTATTTCCTTCAATTTGTCAAAAAGACAAAAACTGCACCAGCCCTCACTTTGTAATAATGCCTTGAAATTACTTGGAATCATCTTCCACCTATTTTTCTTGTCTTTATTATCGAATATGTGTTGCAAGGAAGAGGAAAATGAACACATTTACAATGCAATATTCTGCTTATACATGTATTGTCAAAGCTAATTGTTTTAAACAAGGTGTTTTTATCTTGGATTAGAGTGAGGAGTGCCTATGAGTATGAAAGAAATGATGGCAGAGTTTCACAAGTTGTTTTCATAATAGAGTCACATATGTCATACTTTACTGTGCCAACACTAGGAGCCCTGGTGACATAGTGACTAAGACTTTTGACTGCTACCAAGAAGGCTGATGGTTCAAACTGACCAGCTACTTCTCGGAAGGAAGGTTGGGCAATCTATGTCCGTAGTGATACCACCTCAGAAACCCAAGGAGGGGTCGCTATGAGTCATATTCGACTTAGTGGCAGTGAATTTGGTTTTTGGTTTGGTGCTGACACTGATATTCAATGCACAAAGCTTGCCTTAAGAAATTATTATTTTTCTAAATAGAAAGGTGAATGGCACATTCATTACTGAACTTTCTTAATATTCCTCCTTGCTCTATCCAGTTAGAAAGAGGTATTTTTTTTTTTTTTTTATTGTTTTGTTTTAAATCCCCATTGGCAGAGAAGGAAATGAAGACCATCGATTAGTCCAGAGGTTTTCTCTTTCCCTACCCAACTGGCAGAAATATTCAATGTTGTTGTTGTTGTTGTTGTTGTTACTTGCCGTCGAGTCGGCCCCAACTCATAGCGACCCCTCCTTGGGTTTCCGAGGCAGTATCACTATGGAAATAGATTGCCCCATCTTCCTTCCGAGGAGTGGCTGGTGGGTTTGAACCGCCAGCCTTCTGGTTAGCAGTCAAGTGCCTTAGGCACTATGCTACCAGAGCTCCCCAAAATATTGAATAGTGAACATAATTTGTAAATCTCCTAAATTCCAGCACCATTTTTAAAGCACATAAGATGTCCTGATGAAGACCTGATTTCTGCTTCTTATATATTTGATGTTAACAATGGATGATGAGTAATCACAAAGAGATTTTTATTGTCTTCACGAAGTAGGTCAAGTTGAGAATGGTGATGTGTTAGACTGGGTTCTCTAGAGAAGCAACTATCACAGGTGACTACTACCTCCTCCTTGCCCTGGCAGTGTGATTGGCATTTCTGTCTTTTTGCTTCCAGATTTCTCCTTTCCTCCTCACTGCTCATCCTCTTCATCCTCCTATCTTGGGCAGGCTCAACAGGACCATGCCAATGCTGAGTAGCTCAAGTTCCCTGCCACCCAAGTTGGTCTCCCGGAGCTCCTACTATGTAACAGTCCCTTTCCAGAGCTGATCTTTAATCCTCACATCAACCCTGACAGCAGGTGGCATTTCCATTTCACAGATGAGGAAACTGAGGCCTAGCAAGGTGCGGTGAGTTGTCCATGATCCAGTGGATAGAAGGTGATAGAGTTGAGCTCAGAAGTCAGGTTCTTTGACTCTAAAGCACCACGCTGTGTTGACCTCACATCAGAAAGTAGATTTCCACTCCATGGAGGGAATCCTAGGCCTCAGTAGCTTCAAAGTACCACCCCCCCATTAGAGGAGCCAGGCTTTAAGATGTAAAATCCCTGTAGGAGGAAATCTGGGCTAGGCTTCTCTGGTCGGTGGAGTAATACTCCTCCAAAGATGTTCACATCCTAATCCTTAGTTATGTCATGTGGTAAAAGGAACTTTGCAGATGTTATCAAAGATCTTGGCTTTAGCGGATGTGATTAAGTCAAGGATCTTAAGGAGATTATGTTGGATTATCTGAGCAGGCCCAGTATAATCACAAAAGTCTTTGTAAAAGGTAAGTGAGACAATCAGAGTTAGTAGTATGAGTTGTGACAATGGAAGCAAGAGTGATATAAGGAAGGGGTCACGAGCCAAGGGATGTGGGTTCTCTCCAGAAAGTGACAAGGAAACAGGCTCTCCCCTGAAGCCTTTTGAAGGAATGCAGCCCTACCAACACTTTGATTTTAGACTTCTGACATCCAGAAGGGTAAGAGAATAAATTGTGCTATTCTAACCTCCTCAATTTCTGGTAATCTGTTGCAGCAGCCAGAGGAAACTAATATAGCTTATTAACAAAACTGTCTGCTACCAAGAAGAAAACTGCCTCTCAAGTGTTGAGTTAGCCTATTATTGTCCCCATTTATTAGGACTAAATGACTCCTGTACTTTTTTTGCTCAACCTCCCAGGAGGGCTTCTTATATCAAAAGTGCCATCAAGTCTTAGTTCTTAACAAGTCATTGAATTGTTCTTGTGTTAAATGTGTTTGTATTATATGCACACATATATATGTCTATATATATATTATGTGCATACAAATATATATACACTTTACCAACTGGACTGCTGAAAGGCCCCGCAGGTAGTAGAAAATGAAAGAATTGATCTTTAAGTTTGGTTTCTATGATTTCACAAACAAAATTAGGGTTCAGCTTGGTATCATGTATCTTACATAATAGTGAGAACAAAATGCCAGGCTGGAAGGAGCTTAGAAATGGCAAATAACTGACAAAAGTGTTAGAGATGGTGTATAAAAATTCCATAAACATCATTATTGCCCGATTCAGAGAAAGTCCATTTCATTCCAATCAAAACCACGTTTCAGCTACTGTGGTTCTCAGTCTGGGGAAGGTACTTCTCAGGCAACATTTAAAAATGTGTGAGGGCTATTTTTGGTTGTCACAGCAATGGAGATGGGAGGGTGGGAAATGGAGAGGCATGGGTGGGGAAGGTAGAAGCCGAGGGGCTTAGGGGTGGGGAACTACTAGCATTTGGTGCCTAGGGGTCAGGGATGCCAAATGCCTGCCATTCTCAAAAAGTCCCACCTGATGAAGAATTGTCTCAGCAATGTCCATACCGAGAAACACTGAAAGGGAAGAGTACCCAAATAGATACTAACACTGGTCGTTTTGAATTCATTTTAATATATGAATATTCACTCATTCCTTCATTTATTCAGAGTTGGCTTACTGGTAGGCATCTCGCCTTCCATACAGGAGATGTGGGTTTGATTTCTGCCCAATGCACCTCCTGTGCAGCCACCACCCCTCTGTCTGAGGAGACTCGTGGTGGCTCTGATGGTGAGCATGTTTCAGCATAGCTTCAAGACTAAGATAGACTAGGAATAGAGACCCGATGATCTACTGCTGAAAATTAACCAATGAAAACACAAAGGTGTGAGCACAGCCAATGATTGGGCTGGCGCAGGACCAGGCAGTGTTTTGTTCTGTTAAGCACAGAGTCACTGTGAGCAAGGGCAACTCAACAGCAGCTAACAGCGACAACAATACATATTGTTGTTTACTCTGTGCCAGAGATGGGGATACAATGGTGAAAAATAAAACACTTTTTTGCCTATAAGAAGTGGGCAAAGAAGTTTAAAATGAGACAGACACAAAGGCAGTAGTAACCCAGGAGGCCAAAGGGAATGAAGAAGGGCCTGGAAATTATTACAGAAAGACAAGCTGCCTCCGCTGAAGTCAGAGTCAGCAAGGAGACTGCGGGAAGAGTGTTTTAAGGTGGCAAAGGCCTCTCAGACTGCTGGGTTAAAAATTTAGTTCCATGACCTATGATCTTGGGAAACTTACTTGAACTCATTCTAGTTCCTTTTCTTCATCAGTAAAATGGGGGATGATAATAGCCCCTACTTCAGAGTGCTGACATGACTTGATTTTAATTCTGTAAATCGCTTAGAAAGTGCCAGGTAGAGAGTAAGATCTCCATAAATATTAGCTATTATTTTAATGGTGTGAGCCAGGCTAACAGTGACAGTAAAGAAGTAGGGGGCTAGACTTTGAAGGACAACCAGAACTTAAATAAACTGATGGAAGGGGGGAAGAGAACCAATATTTTAAAAAAAACAAAAACAAAAACATTTAATAAGTATCTGGAGCTTAACATAAAAGAAGTTGCTTTGCCACTTAAATAGAATAATACCCTGATACACATTGTTGATCATTGTTTTCTTATCTCAGTCTTGCAGCTGACTCTAAATATTTTATCCAGAACCACATGATGGGAGGTGGACCCTGGCTACATCCAGCTCTACATCTCTGTTCTTTCTTTCCACCCTGCTGAGTCTAGCTGGAGCTGGTCCAGGAGGGATGTGGGAGACCTGAGGAATGAATTCAGCTGGAGTCAGGGTCAAAAGAAGTTTTGGTGGCATAGTGGTTAAAGCATTTGGCTGCTGATTAATAGGACCAGCTGTTCCATAAGAGGAAGGTGAGGCATTCTGTTTCCATAAGATTTACCATCTTGAGACCCTATGGGCAAATTCAACTCTGTTCTATAGGGTCACTATGAGTCAAAATCGACTTGATGGCACTAGGTGGTCATGAGTCAGGGTGAGTACCTAGTTCAAGGCTATCCTTTAAGTTCCAGATACTGGGGTGCTGGCATTTTGATGACCACCAGATGTCAGTGCTAACAAAGAATTTTTCTGCCTGGTTCTGTTTCCAGAGCCAAGGTCTAAGATGCACTATTTCTTTATTTAGCAAGCAGCACCAGTGGATACGAAAGCTCTGGTGGCACAATGGTTAAGTGCTTGTCTGCTAACTGAAAGGTTGATAGCTTGAACCCACCAGCTACTCTGTGGGAGAAAGATGTGGCTGTCTGCTCCTGTAAAGATAACAGCCTAGGAAACCCTATGGGGCAGGTCTACTTAGTCCTACAGGGTCACTATGAGTTACCATCAAGATAACAGGAGAGGTAGCTTCTGCTAACCAAGTGGGCAGAAAACGAGTTCCCAGGTGCCATTAAGAAAATCATTGAGGAGAGAGGTTATCTGCCTGAACAGGTTTTTAATGCAGATGAAAGTGTCCTATTCTGAAAAAAGAAAAAGTCACAAAGGACATTTATTAGTAAGGAAGAGAAACACACACTGCAATTTAAGGCAGAAAAGGATAGACTAACTCTACTATTTTGGGCAGATGTAGTTGCGTTTATGAACAGTACTGTTTATGTTAGCAATAAGGCTTCTGGTCAGCAGCTGGCTATTTGTAGTTAAGGTTTTAGGGAATCAAATGTTATACATAGATTTTCAATGGCATGGGAATTCGGCACCCTGATTCCTATATTGTTCAAGGGTCAACTGTGTAAGCACATATCTTGCCAGAACACTCTCACTCTTCACTCTTCTCATTACCTGACCTATGGATTATGGGACACAAGACTGCAGGAGTCTCCAGCTTGTTACTTCATTTGGGACTTGCCAGCACCCACAGTTGAGTCAGTTGAAGTAAATCTTTCTTTCTTGCTCTACTTAATGTATCACTGGTTCTGTTTCTCTAGAAAACCCCAGGACTGGAGCCTACACACACACACACACACACACACACACACACACACATATTATATGTGGTACATACTGTGATAGTTGGAGCCGTGTGTCAACTTGGCTGGACCACAATTCTGTGTGGTTTAAGCAGTTGTGATGTGGTTATTCCCATGATGGAATCAGATGAATATGTTTTGAGCAGCCAATCTGTTGAAATGGAGTTTCCCTAGGGGTGTGGCCTGCTTCCAGTATAATTATGGACATCCTGGGAAAAGAGACACTCTTCTGTGGATCAGGATTCTGTTGTGCTGCCTACAACTGTCTGTGAGCGAACAATCCACTATTCGGTCTGGAGATCTTGGATTCATCATTCTTTGGAGCAACAGTCAGAATACTGTCTGCCAACCTTGGGCTCCTCAGCCCCCGCAGCTGCGAGAGTCAGGAAAAGCCTCCAGCTTGATGTTTGATCCAAGAACTTTGGATTTACCAGCTTCTATAAGTGTCGGGGCCGACTCGACAGCAAACAACAACAACAACAACAACATAAGTGTGTGAGCCATTTGCCTAAGGTAAATTTCTCTTTCTCTCTGTATATAAGCTTTACTGGTTTTGCTTCTCTAGAGAACCCAGTCTAACACACATGTGGTTAAGCATTATTTCAGGAAATTTTTATTGCAAGTGTGTACGAGTGTGTATGTGTAGGCTCATAATCTATTCAAAGGCACACAACAACAACAGCAGCAACAACAAGAACAAACTGACTTAAAGACCTACAGGTTGAAAAAGCTGACTTTAGAGATTATTCTACAGTGTGCTAGATGAGCCTCTGGATTTGCAATGCTTGACCAGAGCTAATTTCCAGAGTTAGAATAGTCCATGGGGAAAAATACCTGTCTTGGGGTTAAACCTGGACTCAAGTCACAACTTAACCTTGAGTAAATTATTTATTTTATAAATTTCAACTTTCTTATATGTGAAATGAACATAATAATGCATACTCACAGGGCTGTTATGAACAAGGGAATATCACATGTTTTAAAATCAGGAATGGACTGCATCAGGGTTGTATCCTTTCACCATATTTATTTAATCTTTATGCTAAGCAAATAATCCAAGAAGCTGGACTATATGAAGAAGAACATGGCATCAGGATTGGAGGAAGACTCATTAGCAACCTGCAATATACAGATGACATAACCTTGCTCGCTGAAGGTGAAGATGACTTGAAGCACTTGCTGATGAAGATCAAAGATTACAGTCTTCACTATGGATTACACCTCAATATAAAGAAAACAAAAGTCCTCACAACTGGACCAATAAGCAACATCATGATAAATGGAGAAAAGATTGAAGTTACTAAGACTTTCATTTTACTTGGATCCGCCATCAACACCTATGGAAACAGACATTATATTGGACAAATCTTCTGCAAAAGACCTCTTTAAAGTGTTAAAGAACAAAGGTGTCACTTTGAAGACCAGGGTGCGCTTGACCCAAGCCATGGTATTTGATTGCCTCATATGCATGCAGAAGCTGTACAATGAATAAGGAAGACTGCAGAAGGATTGATGCATTTGAATTGTGGTGTTAGTGAAGAATACTGAAAATACCATGGATTGCCAGAAGAACGAACAAATCTATCCTTGAAGGCACCCGAAATGTTCCTTAAAAGTGAGATTGGCCAGACTACGTCTCACCTAATTTGCTCCTGTTGTCAGAAGGGACCGTCCCTGGAGAAAGATGTTATGCTTGGTAAAGCAGAGTGTCAGTGAAAAAGTGAAGACCTTCAATGAGACGGATTGACACAGTGGCTGCAACGATGGGCTCAAGCATGGCAAAGATTGTGAGGATGGCACAGAACTAGCAGCATTTTCTTCTGTTGTACATAAGGACACTATGAGTCAGAACTGACTTGATGGCACCAAACAACAATACTTTCACTAGGAAACTGATTCACCCAAAGAAGACTTGTTTTATGACTGAGCTGCTTATATAGGTATTTTCAGATTTTGTGAGCATGAGTGGTGACCAATCAGAAGTGACGCAGCTACCATTTATTGGTTGCGTGAGTGTAGGTGCTGGGTACTGAGATGATAAAGCAGTTGCCATCAAATCGATTCTGACTCATGGCAACCCCATGTATATCAGAGTAGAACTGTGTTCCTTAATGTTTCCAATGGCTGATTTTTTAGAAATAGAGTGCCAGACATTTCTTCCAAAGCACCTCTGGGTGGACTTCATCTTTCAGCCTGTCAGTGGAGAAGAGCTTGTTAACAATTTGCATCAGCCAGGAACTCTCACTGACCTCATTATCACCTAATTGTTGTTCCTGTTAGGTGCTGCTGAGTCATTTCTGACTCACGGTGATTTTATGTGCAACAGAAGAAACACTGTTTGGTCCTGTGTCATCCTCACAATCATTGCTATGTTTGAGCCCATTGTTGCAGCCACTTTGTCAATTCATCAAGTTGAAGGTCTTCCTCCTTTTTATTGACCCTCTATTTTGACCAAGCATAACATCCTTCTCTAGGGACTGGATCCTCCTAATAACATGACCAAAGTATGTGACACGAAGCCTTGCCATCCTCTTGTCTAAAGAGTCTTCTGTTTGTACTGATTCCAAGACAGATTTGTCTGTTCTCCTGGTAGTCCACGATATATTCAATAGTCTTCACCAACACTGTAATTCAAAATCATCACTACTTCTTTGGTCTTCTTTATTCGCTGTCCAACTTTTACATCCATATGAGATGGCTGAAAATACCATGGCTTGGGCCAGACACACTTTAGTCTTCAAAGTGCCATCTTTGCTTTCAAACTCTGAAAAGGTCATTTGCAGCAGATTTGTCCAATGCAGTGTGTTGTTTGATTTCTTGACTGCTGCTTTCATGGGTGTTGAGTGTGAACCCAAGATTTCATCTTGACAACTTCAATATATTCTCCATTAATCATGATATTGCTTATTGGTACAGTTGTGAGGATTATTGTTTTCTTCATGTTGAGATGCAAGCCTTACTATAGGCCTTACTGATGAGGATGAAAGGGTCTTTGATCCTCATCAGTAGGTGCTAAACATCCTCTTCTTTTCAACAAGCAAGGTTGTGTCATCTGCATATTGTAGGCTATTAATGATTCTTCCTCCAATCCTGGTACCACGTTCTTCTTCATATAGTCCAGCTTCTCGGGTTTTGCTGAGATTGAATAAATATGGTGAAAGGATACAACCTTGACACACACCTTTCCTGATTCTAAACCATGAAGTATCCCCTTGTTCTGCCTGAACAACTGCCTCTTGGTCTATGTATAGCTTTTGTATGAGCACAATTAAATATTCTGGAATTTCCATTCTTTGAACTGTTATCCAAAATTTGTATGATCCACACAGTTGAATGCTTTTGCATAGTCAATAAAACACAGGTAAACATCTTTCAGATACTCTTTGCTTTCAGTCATGATCCATCTGACATCAGCAGTGATATCCCCCATTCCATGTCCTCTTCTGAATCTAGTCTGAATTTCTGGCAGTTCCTTGTTGATGTACTGTTGCAACCCTTTTTGAATCATCCTCTGCAAAATTTTGCTTGGGTGTGATATTAATGATATTGTTTGATAATTTGCACATTCTTTTGGATCACCTGTCTTTGGAATGGGAACAGATATGGATCTCTTCCTGTCAGTTGACCAGGTATCTGCTTCCAACTTTCTTGGCATAGCTAAGTGAGCATCTCCAAGGATGCATCTGTTTGTTGAGACATTTCAATTGGTATTTCATCATATTCTAGAACTTGTTTTATGCCAATGCCTTCAGTGCTGCATGGATTTTTTTTTTTTTTTTCAGTAACATCTGTTTTTGATCATATGCTACCTCCTAAAATGTTTGAACATCGACCAATTCTTTTTGGTATAGTGACTCTGTATTCCTTCTGTCTTCTTTTGATGCTTCTAGTTCTAGCTTCCAGAGTAGCAGGCCAGAAGAGCAGGAGAAAGGGGATAAAAGCCTTGAA
>NW_006921965.1:3076156-3078268 GCF_000298275.1 Orycteropus afer afer | reverse complement strand
AAGAGGGGGAGACCTTCAACAAGATGGATTGATACGGTGGCTGCAATGATGAGCTCAAGTATAGCAGGGATTGTGGGGCTGGCGTGGGATCGGGCAGTGTTTCATTCTGCTGTGCATGGGGTCGCGATGAGTCGGAAACGACTCGACGGCACTTAACAACAACAACAACAACAGTGTCATTCAATATTTTGTCCATAGAATGTCAGTCTCTTCTGACATCCAATGTGTTTTTTTCTTCCTTTCCTGCCTTCTTAATGACGCTTTGCTTTCTTTGTGTATGATATTCTTGATGTTATCCTACAGCTCATCTGTCTTTGATCATTACTGTTCAATTCATCAAATCTATTCTTGAGATAATCTCTAAATTCAGGTCCCACCACTCGTCAGTCAGATTGTTGTATTGTGGTGGCTTGCATGTTGTTGTGAGGCTGGAGGCTATGCCACCAATATTTCAAATACCAGCAGAGCCACCCATGGTGGACAGGCTTCAGCAAAGCTTCCAGACTAAGACAGACATGGAAGCAGAAAGGGGCCATCTACTTCTCAAACAATTGGCCAGTGAGAACCTTATGAATAACAGTGAAACACTGATATATTACTGGAAAATTTTATCAATAGCCCTGTAACATTGTCTTATATAGTGCCAGAAAATGAGCCCCTCAGGTCCGAAGGCACTCAAACTATGACTGGTGAAGAGCTGCCTCCTCAGAGTAGAGCCAACTTTAATGATGTGATGAAGTAAGGCTTTCAAGACCTCCATTTTCTGATGTGGCACAACTCAAAATAAGAAGAAACAGCTGGAAATATCCATTAATATTTGGAACATGAGATGTACAAAGTATAAATCCAGGAAGTTGTCAAAAATAAAATGGAAGGCATAAAGATTGATATCTTAGGCATTAATGAACTGAGATGGACTGGTTTTCGCTATTTTGAATAAAGACAACCATATGATCTACTATGCCGGCAATGACAAATTGAAGAGGAATTGTGTGACATTCATTGTCACAGAGAACGTTTCAAGATCTATCCTTAAGTACAATGCTGTTAGTGATAGGATAATATCCATATGCCTATGAAGAAGACCAGTTAATACTACTATTATTCAAATTTATGCACCAACCACCAATACTAATAATGAAGAAATTAAAGATTTTTTTTACCAAAGTCTGCAGTCTGAAATTGACCAAACATGCAATGAGGATATGTTGATTACTACTGGGGATTGGAATGCAAAATTTGGAAACAAAGAAGAATCACAAGCAGTTGGAAAATATGGCCTTGGTGATAGAAATGATGCTGGAGATTGCATGGTAGAATTTTGCAAGACCAAGGACTTATTCATTGCAAATACTTTTTTTTTCAACAACATAATGGCAGCAATACATGTGGACTTTACCAGGTGGAGAGCACAGGAATCAGATTGACTACATCTGTGCAAAGAGGAAATGGAGAAGCTCAATATCTCCAGTCAAAACAAGGCCAGGAGCTGACTGTGGAACAGACCATCAATTGCTCATATGCAATTGAAGCTTATGACAATTAAAACAAGTCCATGAGAGCCAAAATATGACCCTGATTACATCCTTCCTGAATTTAGAGACCATCTAAAGAATAGATTTGATGCACTGAACACCAATGATCAAAAACCAGAGGAATTATAGGATGACATCAAGAATGTCGTCCATAAAGAAAGCAAAAGGTTATTAAAAAGATAGGAAAGGAATAAAGGATCACAATGGATGTCAGAACAGACTCTGAAACTTGCCCTTGAGCAGAGAATAGCTAAAGCAAATGGAAGAAATGACAAGATAAAAGAATTGAACCTAAGATTTCAAAGAGCAGCTCGAAAAGACAAAGCCAATTACTATAATGAAATGTGCAAAGACCCAGAATTAGAAAACCAAAAGGGAAGAACACGCTCGGCATTTGTCAAGCTGAAAGAATTGAATAAAAAAATTTAAGCCTCGAGTCACAATATTGAAAGATTCTAAGGGCAAAACATTGAATGATGCAGGGAACATCAAAAGAAGATGGAAGGAATACACAGAGTCACTGTACCAAAAAGAACTGGTCAATCTTCATCCATTTCAGGAGGTGGCATATGATCTA
>NW_006921965.1:3071110-3075451 GCF_000298275.1 Orycteropus afer afer | reverse complement strand
AGCAAATAATCCGAGACGCTGGACTATATGAAGAAAAACGTGACATCAGGATTGGAGGAAGAATCATTAACAACCTGAGATATGCTGATAATACAACTTTGCTTGCTGAAAGTGAGGATGACTTGAGGCACTTACTGATGAAGATTGAGGAACACAGTCTACAGTATGGATTATACCTCAATATAAAGAAGACAAAAATCCTCACAACTGGACCAATAAGTAGCATCATGATAAATGGAGAGAAGATTGAGGTTGTCAAAGAATTCACGTTGCTTGGTTCTACAACCAATGCCAATGGAAGCAGCAGTCAGGACATTAGATGACATGTAGCACTGGGAAAGTCATCTGCGAAGGAACTCTTTCAAGTGCTGAGGGGCAAGGATGTCTCCTTGAGGACTAAGGTGTGCCTGACACAAGCTATAATATTTCCAATCGCCTCGTATGCATGTAAGAGCTGGATAATGAATAAGGAAGACCGAAGAAGAGTTGATGCTTTTGAGTTGTGGTGCTGGTGAAGAATGCTGAAGGTACCATGGACTGCCAAAAGAACTAACAGATCTGTCCTGGTGGAAGTACAGCTGAGATGCTTCTTGGAAGCGAGAATGGCCAGACTTCATCTCCCCTACTTTGGTCATGTTGTCAGAGGGGACCATTCCCTGGAGAAGGATGTCACGCTTGGTAAGGTGGAGGGTCGATGAAAGAGGGGAAGTACTTCGACAAGATGGATTGACACAGTGGCTGCGACAATGGGCTCAAGTGTAGCAAGGATCATGGATTGACACGGTGGCTGAGATGATGGACTCAAGTATAGCAAGGATCATGGAGCTAGCACAGGACCAGGTGGTGTTTCGTTCTGCTGTGCATGGGGTCGCTATGAGTTGGAAGTGACTCAATGGCACGTAACAACAACAGTGCTGCTATGACAGGAATATACCACAAAGGGGATGGCTTTAACAAACACAAGTTTATTCTTATAATTTTTGAAGGCTAGAAGTCCAAGTTCATAGTGCCAGGCTCTAGGGTCTGGGGTCTGGGTGAAGGCCCCTCGATATTGGGCCTCAGCTCTGCCTCCTGCTCTTGGCCCACTGAAGCTGGAGGCTTCACTCAGACAGCTGCTGGCTGCTAAGACTGACAAACCTGAGGTCGACAAGTACAAAGGCACAATCCTGATATTACTAAACCACACAACAGACCATTGATTCAAGTCCATTAAGTCCTAAAATTAGCAGACAACATGGCAGGGTGCTGAACAACAACTCAGGTATGTGTAGGGTCCAAGTGTGCCACAAGCTGGGGACCTTCCTCAAAGTTGCTTCTCATATACTGAAAGCATCCCACATCCCTAAAGAGCTCCTCAGCTGCTGCAGTAGATTCCACCTTGGAGTTAGTTACCAGTCCCACCATGGGGAATAACATCCAGATGCCCAGCCACTCAACCAGGCCCAGCCAAGTTGACACACAACCTTAACTACCACAGTAATTACAATAATATTGATACAATATTTTGGGGAAAATTTTGACACAGTATTCTCTTTTGCTTTTCTGAATGTACTTTTTTTCTTCCCCCCCAAAACCAGCCAAGGACATTCATCTACCTCAAGAAATTAGAATAGTTACAGCAGAAAGAAATCGATAGAATTCAGGTGCTGATACTCAAAATAGGATCTGACTTCAAGGCATTAGGCTGGAGAGCAGGCATTTTGGAGAGAGAAGCTTTTCTAAATTCCCTCATCTCCTTCTCAAGCTTATCAAGCTTGGTGAACCAGACCACAGGGCTTTACATAAGGGAGATCAATGCATGAGGAGAAGTGAGTGGCAGGAAACATAAGCTATGGTGTTGCTGCATAGAGAAGGGAGGCCAAGAGCAAAGTTTTTGGCCCAAGTGGCCAGGAGTTATATAAGCTGAGAACTCTGTGGGCAGAGGGCTCTAACTCTCCTCCCTGATTGTGCTGGGCTGTTCGGAGCCAACATGTGGTCTGGTTTGCCTAGCTAAGCTTTCCTCCATCCCCGTATTGTGGGTATAAGATTGAGAGGCCCTGCCTTGGTGGGAGCAAGATTCAGGGCTAAAAGAAGAATGTGGAGAGGATGGCAGGAAGCTGAAAGACTAGGGGAATACACAGAAAGATGTCAAGTATTTAAACAGAAAGAGGCTGAATTGCCCAAAGGAGACTATTTAAACAGACAAAGACTAGGATTGCCAACTTGGAGGAAAACAGTAAGTCAGAGACATAATAAAGACTCCCTTGGTTCTCAAACCCCCATTGGAATGCCATTACACCACAAAAAATCCAGTGTCTTCACCATGTTCTGTGTTTTGGTTACCTCTCGTGCCGCTGTAACAGAAATGCAACAGATGGGCGGCTCTAACAAACAAGAATTTATTCTCTTACAGTTTTGAAGGCTAGAAGTCCAAGTTCAAAGTGCCAAGCTCAGGGGCTGGATAAAGGCCCCTCAACCTTGGGCTTCAGCTCTGCCTCTTGCTCCCGGCCCACTGGGGCTGGAGGCATCTCTTCATTGAGTCAGCTGCTGGCTGCTGAGGCTAACAAACCCAAGGTTGACGAGCAATATGGCACAGTCTCAATATTACCAAACAACACAGCAGGCTACTGGTTCAAGTCGAGAGACAGTCCCAAGAGCAGCAGAAAACATGGCTGGCTGTTGAATGAAGACTCAGCTACACGTAGGGTCCAAGCATGCCAAAAACTGCAGAGACCTTTCTCAATGCTTCTCCTTATATACTGGAGGCAGGCCACATCCCTAAGGCAGCTACTTGGCTGCTCCAGCAGATTCCACCATGGAGCTGATTACCAGTCTCATCATGGGGAATAACTACGTCCAGCTGCCCAGCCACTCAAAACCAGATCCAGCCAAGCTGACACATAACATTAACTTCCACAGTCTGCAAAACCTTACCATACCCTTGCCCCTCAGTCCATTGGCCCCCGAGCCCCTTGGCCCCTCTCTGGCCTCATCTTCCTCCAACCGCACTGGCCTCCTCTGTCAATGAGGAGTATAAATGCCAACCAGGGTCTTTGCCCTGGCATTTCCTTCTTCGCTCTGAATCTATAGGCTTGGTTTCTTCTTCCATTTAGGTTTCCCCTCACACAACATCTCTTCAGAAAGCCTTCCCTGACCACCTGTTCAATATAGTGCCCCACACCCCTCTCTAGGCCTACCCAGGTTTATTATTATTATTTTTGATTATGACAATTTGGCCCTGTATCATATATTTATTTGTTTATGGGTTTACTTTCTATAAACAAATTTTACTTTTTGTTTCTCTCACTAGAATGTAGATTCATGAAGGGACAGACTTCGGTACTTCACTGTGTCTACGTTGCCCATAACTCTGCCTGGCCGTGGGAGCTCTGGTGGTGTAGTGCCTAAGGCATTTGACTGTTAACCAGAAGGCTGGCAGTTCAAACCCACCAGCCACTCCTTGGAAGGAAGGGCAATCTACTTTCATAGAGATATCGCCTCGGAAACCCAAGGAGGGGTCGCTATGAGCCTGGCCATAGTAGGTACTCCATAAATATCTGTTAAATAAACGAAAGAAGGAACTTATTTTCTCTGAGTATTCAAGTGGTAGTGTAAGCAAATTTATGACCTCATTATAATAACACCCAAAGGAGCTCTGGTGCTGTAAAAATGTTATAATAAACCCAAAACAAGCACCATTCATTGGGCATCTATATTTGCCAGTGACTTTACCCTTGTTTCTGATTTAATCCTCAGCCAACCTGAAAAATGGAAATGATTATCATGTTTGTCGTTAGGTGCCATCCAGTCGGCTCCGACTCATAGGGACACTATGTACATCAAAACGAATTATCCTGTTGAAGATGAGCAAATTGAGTCCTGGAGAAGGGAAGTAGCTTGCCCAACATCGTACAATGCATCCGCAGAATCCGGATTGAAACCTTGGTCTGTGAACTCCAAAAGTACATTTCTGTTTAGACTCTAGCCCAGCGTGCTCTCATACCTTACAGCGCATCCCAGTCACTGACGTGCTTGTTACATAAGCCTGCTGGACTCTACGCTTGCTAGACTCGCTCTGATTTGGTAGGTCTGGGTGGGGCCTGAGGATTTGCGTTTTTAACAAGTTCCCAGGGGATCCTGATACTGTTGGTCCCGGGGATCACTACTCTAGAGGAAAAATGCTTCGAGTTCCTTTTTCCTTCCAACTTCAGAACGATTTTCTTCCTCCACAGTCTCCTCTGAGTCATTCAGTACTACATTTCCAGTTAAACGCTCCCTATCGCCACGTGGTCTCCCCTGGTGTGCTTTGGGCCATCTGGCACCTAGGGAAAGACCTTTGCCACCGGGTGGCAGCAGCATCCC
>NW_006921965.1:3067455-3070991 GCF_000298275.1 Orycteropus afer afer | reverse complement strand
GGGCTCATTAGCACGCCCTGCCCTGAGTTCCCACGCGCTGTCCTGACTGGCTTTCCATTTTCCCTTGGCAGGGAGGAGGACGGCCAGAGGGGCCCTGGCAGAGGGGGAGGTCGCTGGCACGCAGAGGGGCAGTTTTGTTCTCTGGGAGACTCAAGAGGAAGCTGGGTGGTCTCCGCAGAACATCGAATTGTGCCCTTCACAAAACCACCACGCAGTGCAGGGCTGCTGGGAGAGCAGGCCTGACAAAGGGTGTCGGAGGTGACTGGCAGGGGCTGTGGTCCGCCCTGGCGGAGGCCTGCGCCCCTCAGTGAAGCTGCCTGGCGTTTCTCATGATGCGTTTCCAGGGGTGACGGCCTCCGCAAAGTCTCCCTCCCAGAAAAATGGAGGTGTGTGGCCTCTTCAGGGAGTTCCGTCCTGTTCACAGCAGGCCCGGATGAGCCAGGAACCACGCTCCCCTCCTTCCTACTCACCCCCACGCCTCTTCCTCCTTTATTAGGCGAAATTTTGTTGTAAATATCATAAGAACCTTTCTAAGTGTTAGAACTGTGCTGAGAATTATATATACATCATCTGTTTAATTCTCATTATACGATCATCAGGAAAGTATTATATCCCTTTAGGATGAGGAGATTAAGTTTAACTGATCACTTGCCAAACTTAATTGACCATGAAATCTGATTTTAGTGCTCCCCTCTAATATAAGGTAACCTGATATAAAAAAATTGGTTTGGAGATTGTGGCGTTCAATCCAATCTCCACTAGTCTGGATGAGGACACTGAGTTACAGGGTGGTTGAATGATTGAGCCAAGGTACCCCGGGGGGTGGGCAATGAGGGTTCAAAGGTGCAGTTCTCTGGTTCCAGGTGACAGAACTGGCGTGACTCATGGGCCAGTACACCTCACACACAGCCACAACCTGTCTGTCATTGGCGAATCTATGATGCTCAACAGAAACTTTCAGACTAAGGTGGGCTGGAAAGAAAGACCTGGGCACTCCAAAAATCGGCCAGTGAAAACCTGACGGAGCAAAATGGTCTGACAACTGATCATGGTGCTGGTGCAGAATTGCCCACATATGGTTCAGTTGTGCTTGCGAATGCCATGAATTAGGGCCAACTGGAGGCAACTAACAACAAGAACAATGCATGGTAATCTGATACAAAAATTGGAGAATGTGAGTTTAATCCAATCTCCACAAGGACAGTTGAGGACACAGAGTTCCAGGGAAGTTGAAAGATTGGATTGTGGCACTACAGTCAGTTAAATGCAAGTCAAGGACTAGAACCCTGTGAAGCCATGTTAAAACTACCATTCCCATTTGGTTGTATTCTAGGGTTGAGCAAGATCATCCAGGGACTCTGATGAAACTGCGCAAGCATTCAGGTGGAACAAGTCTGGTTGGATTCAACCCACCACTGTGTACAAATTTGAGTTCAACTACCCATCTGAAGCTGCAGCAGCCTAGGTTTTAGGAAGCGTGGATTTATTTTTAATTTAGTCATGTCAATTTTCTCATTTACATGCTGACTTTCTTGAGCTTGTTTTCTACTTCTTTGGCTAAATGAGGAAGGAACCCTGGTGGCACAGTGGTTAAAGGGCTTGACTGCTAACTGAAAGGTCAGCAGTTTAAACCCACCAGCCATTCTCCAGGAGAAAGATGTGGTATTCTGCTTCTGTAAAGATGTACAGCCTTGGAAACCCTATGGGGCAGTTCTACTCTGTCCTACAGGGTTGGTTGGAGTTGAAATAAACTCAACAGCAGTGGGTTTGTTTTTTTTTTTTTTTTTTTTTTAGCTAAATGAAAGAATGCCTCCCTGAGGTATGGTAGTGCCAAGGCAGTGAGATTTGGTTACAGTTTTCACACTTGTGTTGCTGACAAAAATCTTTGTGTGTACATCCTCTCCAGGGCAAACCAGTCATGGGTCCATTGTGCTGGGCCACGCTGACTCCTGAAGTCTCTTTATTTTCTCCTTCAACCACAATGTCTGGAACCTCCTGGCTGGCTGCCTTTAGGACTTTTTATGATCCCCTGAACCTACAGAGTTGGAAAAGAAATCTGTAAATTGTAATCTGACATCCTTTTTTGGAAGACTCACTTTGATCCATAACATGGCTGCACATCGTGATTATTGGCAAAGAGTTTATAATTTTAAGAGACGTATTTTGTCTCTCTTCCACAGTATCAGTTGGATGCTGCCTTCCATATCCTTCAGCTTTTGTGGAAACGGTATCCGTGCATTGAGGCTGGAATTCCCTGAAGCTTTGAAAAATGCCTCATTCTCAGCTTTACAGTGAATGGAAAAGGATCGTCTTTGAATAGCACTCACATACACACACACACACATGCGCATATATATATATATGGGTACTTTTCTAAAAGGTGCATCTCTAATGAAAAAAATATGTATTTCTCTTTGTAAACCAATATGAGAATGCCAAAATGTTCAGCTCTGTAATGGATTACAGAAAATATTTTATGTTCTGTGTGTGTGTGTGTGTGTGTGTGTGGTGATGGGAGTGAGGAGTGATTGAAAGAAAGGAGAAAAAAAGGAAAGGGAAAAGAAAAACAGATGTGAGTCTTAAAATGTTTCAAGCACGGATAACTGAAAAGGTGCTGGATTTATCTAAGACAGTGCTGTGATATCTTAAAGGTGATTGATCAGGCTTCCTTAACTGTGCCCACAAGATTTATAAACACATAATGTGTGATATCATTCCCAGAATAAGAAAGTGGGAAATGTCCCCAGTCTGGACTGCCTTTTTTGGGGCATGTTTTTGCCTGTAGAAGAGAAATGATAAATTGAAAGGATTATTTTTATAATAAAGCCCTCCTCACACAAACTCTATCACCTATAATATCCACTTCATTGAGGCAAGTGTGAATTGTCTTGAGTTTTTCATTTCACTTACATGTGGGTTTAACAAATAAAATACAGATGCCCTTGCAATAGCTTGGAACATGTTGTTAGCTGCTGTTAAGGTGGCTCTGACTCACGGTGACGCCATATACAACCGAATGAAGCTGGCCTGGCCCTGCTCCACCTTCCCCATTGCCCACTTGAGTACATTGTTGCAGCTAACCAACCTGGGGGTTCGCCTTCCGGTGTCTCTTGGCCAATATTCTGCTGTGATCCATTGGTTTCATTGGCTGGTTCTGGAAGGACATCCCCAGGTCTTTCTTCCCAGTCTGTCTTAGTCTGGAAGCTCCATTGAAACCTGTTCACTGTGGGTGACCTGCTGGCATTTGAAATACTAGGTGGCAGTTTCCAGCATCATAGCAACATGCAAACCACCGCAGTATGACAAACTGATGGATGATGCTGTTTTGAGACATGTAGTCATAGTGGTGGTGGTTGTTAGGTGCCATTGAGTCAGCTCCAATTCACAGCAACCCTTTGTACAATAGAATGACATACTCATACATTTTCAATGATTTGATACATTGCACAGCATTTGTTATTTATCTGAAATTCAAATTTAACTAGGTTTCCTGTATTTTATCTGGCAACCTTACCTATATGTGTGTTGTTGTTGTT
>NW_006921965.1:3022293-3067185 GCF_000298275.1 Orycteropus afer afer | reverse complement strand
TAGGCACCATGAGAGAAGAACCCCTGGAAAACGTTATCATCCAACTGGGTATACCTATCTCTACTTGGGAAGCATATATAATGTAACAGGAGGACGGGATTCCCCAACAAAATGAGGGGAAAAGGGGTTTGGAGGGGAGACGGGCAAGGCACAAGGGAAAAAGAGAATACTCAGAAAGGAAGAAGCTCCTGGTAGAGACGGTTGGAGAAGCAGAGTGGCCTGTAGAACCTCTCCTTGGGGAAAAGTAGACTACCAAAGGGAGGCATTGAAGAGTTTTAAACTACTCGATGTTTTTTTTTGCGGAAGACTGAGCTTCCGTCTACACCGCAGATCTTGGAATTCAATATGCAGTTGACCAACTTTATAAAGGAAGTTCAGCTCTCTGCACTGGGGTTCCCCACGAAAACATCCCAGGATGAGCTCCGGGCTCCCCCTGGTGGCTCTTGTGGGTATTGCTCCCGTAGACCCACCTCTAGTATCTCAGCGATTTCTCATCTCTCACTTTCCCTCTCATTGCCCATCAGCTTCCTTCTGTCTTCCTTCCTCTGTTTTTGACGGTTTATTCATTGGGACCGTGCCCTCGGCGTGACACCTTCCAACTGTTCTGCTCCCCAGGACAAGACCACACAGAGCTAGGCATTGTTGCCTCCGTTCTGGGACCACCCGGGTGGGAGAGGAGACAAGCTGAGTGACAGCAGCCTCAGGTTGGTGCTCCGCGGGGGCGGCGGCATGAAGGCGTGCGTACTGGGACCCCAGCGCGATCATGCCCCTTCCTCTAACCTTCTTCCTGACCCGTGCAATTAACAGCACTCAGTTTTCAGTTTTTAATGTGCTGTCTATGAATAAAGGCTTAGAGAAAAGAAGCATTTTACTGGGGAAGAGGAAATTTTCAGCCTGGGCCAGGGAAGCCTACTTGGGGTAGGGGCAGAGGTGGCGATGGGATGAGTATGGGAAAGTGAGGCAATTTAAAAAATTTGTTAGGATTGGATTTAAGGAGCTCTGGTGGTGTAGTCCTAAGGCATTTGACTGCTAACCAGAAGGTCAACGGTTCAAACCCACCAGGGGCTTCACGGAAGGAAGATAGGGTGAGCTACTTCAGTGAAGATTTACAGCCTCAATTCCATGGCAGTGAGTTTGGTGGCTTTTTTTTTTTTTTTCTTTTTTGGTATTTATCAGGATTAGTGGCTAAGGCACTTGACTGCTAACCAGAAGGCTGGCGGTTCAAACCCACCAGCCACTCCTCGGAAGGAAGGTTGGGCAATCCTACTTCCGTAGTGATATTGCCTCGGAAACCCAAGGAGGGGTCGCTATGAGTCAGGGCTGACTCGAAGGCACATAACAACAACAACAACAACAATTTAGAAAACGTGTATTTGAATTATTTTCTAGTTTTCTTTGTGACCAGATCTGTGAATACATGTAAGGATTTATGCTCAGTAAAGATTTACCACCTCGGAAACCCAAAGGGGGTTGCTATGAGTCGGAATCAACTTGATAGCAGTGAGTAAGGTTTTTTTTTTTTTTTTTGGTCTTTTATCCTAGTCACACTCTCACAGAGTTGCCACACTCCTTAACCATCACCGCGGCTCCACAGCCTAGTGACTAGATTTTCAGGTTTGCACTCCGCAGTGGGCAAAACCCAGTTTAGGCTGCAGTTGGGAAGGAAACTGGTGAAGGGAGGAAGCACTTTCCTAGTGGTGGACGGGTTTTTTGTGATACTTCCCTGAATGCTTCTCAATGCCCACAGTGTCCCATACATGAGCAGATATTGATCTAGTTAGGTATCAATAGGCCTTTAGGAGCTCTGGTGACTCTGTGGTTAAGGCAGTGGGCTGCTAACCAAAATGTCAGCCGTTTTACTCACCAGCTGCTTCTTGGGAGAATGACTTCCTTATGAGTTGGAATCTACTCAATGGCAGTGGTGGGGGTAGGAGGGTGGGTGCGCAAGAGCTGGTTTGGTCTCTCAGGCCATGAGCAAATCTTTTCCTCACTGGCCGCAAAGAGCAAATAAGGATTCAAATGTTAGGATGCATTTATCAAGCACAGCATTTTGTAAACTTTTACATTTTTTAAAACTTTTGGTCATAGGATCCTTTAAAGAATCTGCTGGAAATTAAGGATTTCATTCCCAGAAAAAGGCAAATGTACAAAACCTTGTCCCCAACATCAAGGGCTTTATGAACCCACTTAAGTCTTCATGTGGATGACTTAGGGTCTATGGACCCCACTTACAAGGCTCTCCTCTAGATGGTTGCCACCTGTGGATAACAGATCAGATTATAAGGTTTCTGGACACAACTGAGGGTCCCATGATCACGTTGCCACTGCCAATTCTTTACTAAGAAGCATGATGGAAAAAAGTCATCGTTCTTAAGTCTATCTTAATGACTAGAACAGCTCACTAATACCATGGCCATTTCTGAAATATCCCTTGAGATCTCACATAGCTTTTTTCCCCCCACAAATGGCAATAGTAATCATGGAGATTAAATCTACCTCATTTAATGGTCAAACAGGAAATGACATTTTGGCAGAACCATTGGTGGCTTTACACTTTTCTTAACCTGACAGGGAAAATGATCAACATAATTCAGTTTATCTGAGAAATTCAAACCTGATGTGGACAAGGAAGTGGAGATTGTTACAGCAATGTGTTTCCTTCAACTCCTGTTTTCAGCTCCAATTCTAGGAATTGAGCAGAGAGAGCTTGCCCTTACTTCTATTCCTGCAGCCAACTCCTCCTGCTGGTTCTGCTAAGATTTTACCTCCTTCCTCTGCCTCTGGTAGCACAGTGCCTAAGGCATCTGACTGCAAACCAGAAGGTTGGTGGTTCAAGCCCACCAGCCATTCCATGGAAGCAAGACTGGGTAATCTACTTCCGTAAAGATTTACCACCTCGGAAACCCAATGGGTGTCGCTATGAGTTGGAATGGGCTCGATGGCAGTGGGTTTGGTTTGGTTATGGTTTTCTGCCTTGTCACATGGTGTCTTTCCCTAGCATTGCCCTAAGCTCCATGAACAAACACTTTATGTTTTTTTTGGGGAGAAGAATAACAACAACATGCACAGGTATAATGTAAAACTATTTCTTTTCTTTATTGAAAATACATCTACAAAGTCATGTTTCTCAGTCCACACTGGGTGCGTGTATACACAGAGCCTGTGGTGGGCTGGTGAGAGGATCATACCTAGAGGACCTGGTTTCCTTAAGAAACGGTTAGTATAAGACCACACTGTGTAACAGAATTAATTTCCCAGGATTAATTTTGCTCTACTGGCATCTTAAAATGACCATTAACTTTTGTAGTGTTGTCCCCAAACAGAGCCTTAACATTAAATGGTCACTTCACCACTGCCTAATGTTAACTTTTATACACATAAAATGCTCCTGCTCTCTATAAAAAATATCTCTACTTGTGTATCAGAGGATGTATGTCTAGATTTTCAGTCTGTTAGCAAAATTAATCCCATTCTTCACCATTTTGGGGTAGAAACTCAAACACAGCTGGTGGTGTCAAACAGTTCCCAGTCGATGCCTTTGACCAGATACTCCTTAGAGGGTAAAAATTCATCTCCTCTAAGTCTGCAAGCTGCCTCGCCTGAAACTAACGCCCCTGATGTTTTTCTTTGGGCTCTCATTGACAGACCAATTCATTCATCTTCTACCATTTCCTTCAGGGACACAAATGAAACACAGCAAAGAATTCCACTCCAACTGAAGGTTTTGAATCATTTGATATGTGGAATTCCAACACAAAGAAATACCTTGCTTATCTCATCCTAAGAACTTTCAATTAAAGTAAAAAAATATTTTCAAACAAGAGACCACCCACCCAGCTCATGGACCCTTATCAGAAAGCTCATTCAACTCCTTTAAAATACATAAGAAGTGACCTCAGGTTTTGATATGCACACTTCTTAGGGAATGATTTTGAACTGAAGAGGAAAAGTGTCCCAGGTTAAAAAAAAAAAGAAAGTAATTTTTTAATTATTTCCTAAAGAAGACCTATAATATTGGTGCTCTAAGACCCTCTCTTTATAATATGCTCCATTCTTTCCTAGCTGGCTCTTTAGTGTTCCAGAGTAAAACCACGAGCACCCCACTAGTTGCTAGTCTTACATTTTATTTTCTAAAAGTCTATTGTCAGTTGAGGAGTGGTGGGCAACTTCCTTCCCAGAGCCATCCCTTCAGTTTAGGAAGTGTTGGAAAGAAGTGCATACTTCCTCTGTTAGGAAGAACTGGGCAGAGTTTTGTGAATAATTCCACTCCTGGAATGGTCTCCTTTCTGGTGACTTGCATAACCGACAGTTTGGACATGGGACCTGGTGAACAACACAGACATCCCACCCCTCGTGAGAAATGTTCTTTCTCAACTAAATATCCTTCCCCCATGTTCCAAGGAATGATACTTGGTCCAGGCTGTATGGATGGAAAATGGAGGGCAGGCTCTTCCATGATGTCATAGAATGTTTGGGCTAAAAGACACCATAAAGGCATCAAGGGAAATCACTTATTTTACAAATGAGGACACTACGGCCTAGAGATGAGAAGTGACTTACTCAAGGCCACATGGAAATTTCACTTAGGCCTCTTCTCATTCTGTGCTAGGTGTGCATGTGTATTGTCCTGCTACTTACAGAATAAGGACACAAGTCGGAAGAGAAAAGGGAAAACACCCTTCTACTGTCCAACTGATCATTGATTGTAGTTTATCAAGTTGTTATATTTTGAGACTAAAACTGAACTGTCTTCTGAAAGATTTTTAAATTCTGAAACTTGATTTAGAAACATGTTTTTGGCCTACTTCTTGTTTGACTCTTTACTTTATAAAAAAAGTCATCACATTTACAGGACTGTGTGCCACATTAATTTGTAAGATCTGATCAAGAATAGTTTTGATCTCAAGTATCTTACTAGGTAAGATTAACATGAAATGATTTAGGATTTTGAAATGTGGGATAAAACCCATACATCTGGCCACTGCAAAATTCTCCTTTCTTTTTGGAGTAATACTTCCAATACTGTCAGAGTAAGGGGTGGAGGGGAAAGTGAGGTAAGGGGCTTGCTGTGAAAAGTGAGTTGTAATGGGATGGAAGCATTGTAACGGTTTTCAAAACGCCTGGTGCTCAAGATAGTATTTCCTTATGTTAGTCTACATCTTGGTTTCACTGTCTACAGGCTTCTCATTTTCGTTTTCCTGGGCAATTAGCTGATAAGGTTTCTTCATTTCATTCTCTTCAATCACTGAGTTACCCATTTCGACATCTTTGTTCTTCAGTTCATGTCGTGACAAGTGTTCCACAATGCCAGCTCCCAGGGAGTCTCCCAGCACGTTGGTGGTGGTACGGAGGCGGTCCCTGCGAGAAGGGCAGGGAGGACGGAAAAATAAAGCTCCTGTGAACATTGCGTGATTTCAGCTTGGGTTATGAATTGGCTGGCTAAGTGTTTAGAGGCATCTCTTAAAATTCAATTTGCAGTAACCATCAATTGCATGATTATGCAATGAACACATACTTTGATAATAAAACCAGTTGCCATGGAGCTGACTGATTCATGTTGACCCAATGGCTGGCAGAGTAGAACTATGCTCCCTATGGGTTTCAATGGCTGACCACCAGGTATCTTCTGAGGCATGTCTGGGTGGACTTGTCTCACCAATCTTTCAGGTAGCAGCTGAATGCATTAACAATTTGCATCACCCAGGAATACCTTCATAATGAAAAAATAAACAAAACCTGTAGCCACTGAATCGATTCAGTGTCATGGCGACTCTGGTTGGTGACTGGCTGCTAACCTAAAGGTTAATGGTTTGAATCTGCCCAATAGCTCTGTGGAAGAAAGGGCTGGGGGTCTGCTGCCATAAAATTACACCCAAGAAAACTCTATGAAGCAGTTCCACTCTGTAACACATTGGATTGCCCTCAATAATAGCAGATATTAAATATCATAAGGACACATGTTACTAATTTTCAGTGGGAAATGACCCTTCTCATTCTTCTTTTATTTAAACCTGCTTTGATACTCTTTCCTACAACTCACCTTCTTTTATATCAGCAGTTCTCAAAGTGTGATCCAGAGACCCCTGAGGGTCCCTAAGGTCAAAACTATTTTCATAATAATCTTAAGATATTATTTACCCCTTTCACTCTCATATTCTCATGAATGTTTAGTGGAGTTTTGCAAAGACAATGTGTGTGATAGATATCACAAGGGCTTTAATGCAGAAGCAGCTAGGAGACTCTAGCTATCTTGTACAAAGCCAGACACTGAAGAGATGTATAATTTCAAATGATGCCATTATTTTCAATTTTTGGTTTAGAAATGGTTTTCATAAAAATGAAAAATTTTCATAAAAATAAAAATGTTAACAGGTAACAAATTTATTATTGTAATCTTTAAATGAATCTTAAAAAGTTAAAAATTTCTTGGTATCCCTAGTTTGGTAAGTTTTGATAGATATAACTCAAATAAATAGACTTTTTGGATCCTCAATCATTTTTAAGTGTTAAGGGGCTCTGATATCAACAACTTTGAAGACCACAGATTTATACTATAAATGTGCTCACGTTAGTTGACATGGACTGTGGGCTGATTGCTTTCCACAGATCATTGCATTTAATCCCTACAGCACTACTAGGAGGTAGATGATATTATCATCCCCATTTTACAGAGGAGTGTAACATGGTGTCCAGTGTCACACAGGGTCAGGATGTAAATACAGATCCAAGGGACTGCAGACTCCATGTTCTCATTGACATCCCACCCTCCCCTCTCACCCACTGTTCCTCGCACACACTTCCAGGCTCACCATGGTGATTAGCTCTAGTGAAGCCAACATATGTTGACTCCAGCGTGAGCTCTATTCTATGCATTCGCTTTGGACATCAGGGGAGAATGTTTTGGAAAGTGGAAGAGAACATGTGAGAGAAAAGAGGCAGAGGACATCAACTAGAAGGATGAGGAAAGAGGATAGGGTCTGAGAGTAGAGGGTATAATTTTCAGAACCCAGAACTAAAAACAGTTCCACTGAAGGACGCTAGCTTTTTTGCCACTGTCTGCATGGTTCCCTCTCTCCCAGCTGGGCTCAGACGGGAACCCCTTGCTGCATTACGCCACTGGAACTGGAAGCACAAATGGGGAAGGCTGGAGGCGGCGTGGGAGGCCTGTCGTTGAGTTCCAGCCATTGCGGGCCTGTGTTGTGCAATCCAGAACTGGTCTCGCTGATTTATGTTGGCTTTGCAGACAGCAGGTTTCCCAGTCTCTGAATGGGTTTATGGAGTGAGAAGTGTAGCAGCCGGATGTGCCCTGCAGGCTGATAGGGAGTGACTATACAGGCGTTGGGAGCTGTCTCCAGATAAGGGCCAGCGAGCAGGAAATGGGGACAATTTAATTACAGGCAAGCTGCCCCTCTTTGCCGAGTTCTGCTTGGCAGACACATCCGGCTGCCTGGAGCCCTGGAATGACAGAAGGGGCCCTGGGACAGTGTGCCAGGGTGCGATCTGCATGTCGTACTCACAGGAACCAGTCCACGGCAATGATGAGCGTGATGTCATCGGTCGGCAGTCCCACAGATGTGAGCACGATGACCATGGTGACCAGGCCTGCCTGAGGAATCCCAGCAGCCCCAATACTGGCCGCTGTGGCTGTGATGCTGTTACAGGGAGCACCAGAACAGAAAACCTTTTAGAAATCTCCCCAGGTAGAGCGGATTCCCTGCAAAACACTCACTGTGCCAAGGGCTAACTTGGCATTTTTAACAGAAGAGGAGGTGCTTTGCAAAAATGCAAATGAGATTTAAAAGAAATCACGGAGCTAATGATCATACTAACTAATATTTATCAAGCACTATGTGTCATCTGATATGCTTATCTCCTTTGATCCTCACAGTAACTGCTCTGATGTTGCTTTTATTATTATACTTGTTATATTTAAAAGGAAAATTTGGTGGTGATTTAATTTTCCATACATCTGAAAGTGTGATGTATCGTTACTAAAAAACCAAACCAAGCTCACTGCCATTGACTCGATTCTGTATAGTTACAATAACAAAGAATTTATTTCTAATAATCCACCTACCCAAGTGGAGGACAGTAAAGATATCTAATTTGTATGACTCAAGTGATCGGATAAAAAAGAAATCAATTAATTCAAAAGTAAAATGACTTCTGAACAAAGTTCTGCAGCATTATAAACACTTTTTCTGGAGGCAGTGTTGACCTGGTTTGTAAGGTACTTAACCTTAACCTTGGCCAAGTCTGGGACTCAGTTTGTTAAATACTTATTTCATAAGGTGTTAGGAGAATGTGAAACAGCTCATAAATAGTAAAGTGTTACACAGATATACAGTTTTGTAAATAAGAAGTCTGTGGTGGAGAGTCCTCATGGTTCTCCCACATGGCTCCCCTTTTCTGGTGCCAGAATTTTCAGTTGCTGTATGGCCACCTAGAATGACAGTTACATTTCCTAGCTTCCTTTGGTGCCTAGACTAAGTTCTAGCTAATGATAGAAGCCCTGGTGGTGCAGTGGTTAGCCAGAAAGGTCTGTGGTTCAAACTCCCTAGCAACTCTGCAGGAAAAAAGACTTGGCAACTCAATGGCATAGTTCTACTCTGTCTTAGGTTGCTATAAGTCAGAATCAACTCAACAGCACACAACAGCAGTGAGACATCATTGGAAGTGATTGAACAACTTGCAGGCTGAGCTACTTCCATTTTCCCTATTGGCTAACATTTGGAGGTAGTGGTGAGCCATTATGGACCACCTGGATGAGGGTGACACCCCAGGGGTGATGAAACCTTACAAAGCCTTGAGAATTTTGTAGAGCAGAGCTGTCATGCATGAAAGAAAAATACATTTACATCTTATTTAAGCCATTGTCACTGTTGTTATTTTTAACTCTGTCATATCGACCTGAACCTTTGTCATTACTCAGGCTTTCTAATTAATGTGCCAAGGTGTACCCAAGAAAAAGTGACAGGTGAGCTGAGATCCTGTTCTCTCAACCCATAGTATAGCTGGACAGAGCCTGGGGCTCCCAGAGAACCCCAAGGCCAGTGACCTTGGCCCTGAGCAACTTCATCTTCTTTACCCCACACACCTATAACCATTATCATTGTCCCATAATGATATCCACCACTCGTCTGTCAGTTTGTTGTACTGTAGTGGCTTGCAAGTTGCTGTGATGCTGGAAGCTATGCCACTGACATTTCAAACACCAGCAGAGTCACCCATGGTGGACAGGTTTCAGCGGAGCTTCAAGACTAAGACAGACTAAGAAGAAAGACATGGCCAGGTACACTTCTTATAAAAATTGGCCACTGAAAACCTTATGAATATCAGGGAAAGATTGTTTTATATAGTGTTGGACGATAAACCCCTCAGGTTAGAAGACACTCAAAATATGACTGGGAAAGAGCTGCCTCCTCCAAAGTAGGGTCAACCTCAATGATGTGGGTGGTATAAAGCTTTCAGGGTCATTGTTTGCTGATGTGGCATGGACCAAAATGAGAAAAAACAGCTGCAAATATCACTAATAATCAGAATGTGGAATGTACAAAGTATGAATCTGAGAAAACTGGAAGTTGCCAAAAATGAAATAGAATGCATAAAGATTGATATTCTAGGCATTAGTGAACTTAAATAGACTGGTATTGGCCATTTGGATTGGACAATCATATGGTCTACTATACTGAGAATGACAAATTAAAAAGGAATGGCATCACACTGATCTCAAAAAGAATATTTCAAGATATATCCTGAAGTAAATGCTGTCAGTAATAGGAGAATATCCATCTTCCTACAAAGAAGACGAGTTAATATGACTATTACTCATATTTACACACCAATCACTGAAGCCAAAGATAAAAAAATTGAAGTCTTTTTTTTTTTTTTTTTACCAATTTCTGCAGTCTGAAATTGCTCAAACATGCAATCAAGATGCATTGATAATTATTGGTGATTGGAATGCAAAATTTGGAAACAAAGAAAAATCGTTAGTTGGAAAGTATGCCTTGGTGATAGAAATGACACTGGGGATTGCATGAAAGAATTTTGCTGGACCAATGACTTATCAATTCCAAATACCTTTTTTCAACAACATAAATGGTGATATACATGTGAACCTTGCCAGGTGGAATCAAATTGACTACATCTGTGGAAAGAAACAGTGGAAAAGTTCGGTATCATCAGTCAGAACAAGGCCAGGGGCCAACTATGGAACAGACCATCAATTGTTCATATGCAAGTTCAAGTTGAAGCTGAAGAAAATCTAAACAAGTCCATGAAAGCCAAAATGTGACCTTGTGTATATCCTACCTGAATTTAGAGACTATCTGAAGAAAAGATTTGACGCATTGAACACCAATGACAGAAGACCAGACTAGTTGTGGGGTGACATCAAGAACATCATACTTGAAAAAAGCAAAAGGTCATTAAAAAGACAGGAAAGGAAGAAAAGACCAAAATGGATGTCAGAAGAGACCCTGAAACTTGCTCTTGGAGAGCAGCTAAAGTAAATGGAAGAAATGATGAAGTAAAAAAGCTGAACAGATTTCAAGGGACATCTTAAGAACACAAAATAAAGTATTATAATGAAATGTGAAAAGATCTGGAGTTAGAATATCAAAAGGAAAGAACCTACTTGCATTTCTCAAGCTGAAAGAACTGAAGAAAAAAATCAAGACTTGAATTGCAATATTGAAAGATTCTATGGGCAAAATATCGAACTATATAGGAAGTATCAAAAGAAGATGGAAAGAACGTATAGAATCGCTGCACCAAAAAGAATTGGTCAACATTTAACTATTTCAAGAGGTAGTATATGATTAAGAACCAGTTGTATTGAGGAAAGAAGTCCAAGCTTCACTGAAAGAATTGGTGGAAAACAAGGCTCCAAGTATTTAAATGGCTGTAACACTGGAGGTGCTCACTTGTTCACACCAAGAAATTTGGAAGACAGCTACCTGCCCAACCAACTGGAAGAGATCCATATTTGTGCCCATTCCAAAGAAAGGTGGAATGTAGAATTATCAAACAATATCACTAATATCACAAGCAAATAAAACTTTGCTGAAAATAATTTAAATATTGTTGCAGCAGTACATAGAGAACTTCCAGAAATGCAAGCTGGGTTCAGAAGAGGATGTGGAATGAGGTCAGATGGTGATGTCAGATGGATCTTGGCTGAAAGCAAAGAATACCAGAAAGACATTCACTTACATGTTATTGACTAGACAAAGGCATTTGGCTGGGTGGATAATAACAAATTATGTGTAACATTGTGAAGAATGGGAATTCCAGAACACTATGAGACCTGTACATAGACCAAGAGGCCTTCAAAGAAAACAAGGGGATACTGCATGGTTTAAAATCAGGAAAGATGTGTGTTGTGGTTGTATCTTTTTACGACACTGGTGGCGTAGTGCCAAAGGCATTTGACTGGCAGTTCAAACCTACCAGTCACTCCTCAGAAGGAAGATTGGGCAATCTATTTACGTACAGATTCTGCCTCAGAAACCTAAGGAAGGGTCGCTATGAGTCGAATCGACTTGATGTCAGTGAGTTTGGTTTTTGGTTTTATTCAAACTGTAAGGAGCTCCAGTGGCATAGTGTCTAAGGCATTTGACTGCTAACCAGAAGGTTGGCGGTTCAAACCCACCAGCCAGTCCATGGAAGGAAGACTGGGCAATCTACTTCTGTAAAGATTTATTGCCTTGGAAACCCAAAAGGGGTTGCTATGAGTCGGAATTCATTCGATGGCAGTGAGTTTGGTTTTGAGTTATTCAATCTGTATGCTGAGAAAATAATCTAAGAAGGTGGATTATATAAAGAAGAATGTGACATCAGGATTGGAGGAATACTCATTAACAGCCCTGTGATACAAAGATGACACAAACTTGTTTGCTGAAAGTGAAGAAGACTTGAAATACTTACTCATCAAGATCAGAGATGATAGCCTTTAGTATGGATTGTAGCTCAACGTAAATGAAACAAAAATCCTCACAAATGGACCAACAAGCAGTATTGTACTAAATGGAGAAAATTGAAGCTGTCAAAGATTTCATTTTCTTTGGATTCACAGCCAACTTATGGAAGTAGCAGTCAAGAGAGCAAATGAAGTATTGCATTGGGCAAATCTGCTGCAAAAAACCGCTTGAAAGTGTTAAAGAGCAAAGGTGTCGTGTTGAGGATTAAGATGCACCTGACCCAAGCCACAGTTATTTTCAGTCGCCTCATGTGCATGTGAAAGCTGGACAATGAATAAGGAAGAGCTAAGAATAATTGATGCATTTGAGCTGTGGTGTTGGCAAAAAATACTGAATGCACCATGGACTATTAGAAGAACAAACATATCTGTCCTGGAGGAAGTACATCTGGAATGCTCCATAGAAGTGGGAATGGCCAGACTTCCTGTCTAGTACTTGGGTCAGAAGAGACGAATGTCTAGAGAAAGATAACATGATTGGTAAAGGAGAGGGTGAGTGAAAAAGGTGATGACCCTCAACAGGATGTGCTGACACAGAGGCTGCAGTGATGAGCTCAAGCTTGGGAATGGCTGTGAGGACGGCACAGGACCGGGCCACGTTTCATTCTGTTGTTCACAGGGTCATGATGAGTTGGAGCCAACTTAACGGCACCCAACAACAACATAATGATACAGAGTGTGTATATATTAGCATAAAAATATATACGAAACATACACACATTGTAACATATCTCTAAGCAACATATATATGAACAGAAAAGGTGGAAGGACTGACAGGTACTAAGAGAGACTGAAAAATAGTCTGTAGATGGTGCAAACAGTTCAGACTGCTAACGGGAACACTGGAAGCTCGAGCGCACCCTGAGATACCTCAGAAGGAAGGCCTGGTGATCTTTGAAAAACCAGCCAGTGAAAACCGTGGGGAGCACAGTCTGCTGTAACACACATGGGGTCACCAGGAGTCAGGATCGATTGATTTGAGGGCAACTAGTGGTTGGTTAGGAGCTCTGGTAGCATAGTGCCTAAGGCACTTGACTGCTAACCAGAAGGCTGGCGGTTCAAACCCACCAGCCACTCTTCGGAAGGAAGGTTGGGCAATCTACTTCCGTAGTGATACTGCCTTGGCAACTCAAGGAGGGGTCGCTATGAGTCGGGTCCGACTCGATGGCACATAACAACAACAACAACAACAGTGGTTGGTTGAAAAAACACAGCAACCAAATGCAAACCATAAATCTGGATTTAATCTTAGTTGGTCTGGGAAGGGGAAAAAGGCTATAAAAGCATTTAAGCATTTGAGGGGAAATTTGAATAGAGTCTGGATGTTTGAGAAGTGTGTTTAAGATTCTTACTAGTGAAGTCATGTAGAAGAATTCTTCATAGGAGATGCGTGGTGAACTATGGACAGAGGACAATACACACATGCACATACACTCTGAGAGCGAGAAAGAGAGAGAGGTACTGGCGGGAGAAGGAAAGGAGAAACAAAAATGGCAACATGTTAGAAACTGCTGGATCTAGGTAGGGGATGTCTGTTGTAATACTCTTTCAACTTTTTTATATATTAGACAATTTTCATAATACAATGTTCTGGAACTAAAAAAACGATCTGACTTTTGATTTGTAAAATATATCAGGATCTGATCTAGATTGCAAGGGATTATATTCATATATGCACATGGTTGTGTAGGGCTAGCTCTGGAATGATGGGAAAGAAATTGGCAAGAACCGGTAGCTGCCCCTGGAGAAGGAAACTAAGAGATGGGGGAAGGTATGGGAGAATAGCCAGCCTTTGTGTCTCATACTTTGGTCACGTTGTCAGAAGGGACCAGTCCCTGGAGAAGGACGTTACGCTTATAAAGTAGAGGGTCAGTGAAAAAGAGGACGACCTTAACAAGATGGAGTGACACATCCTATAAAAACAGGCTCATGCATAGCAATGACTGCGAGGATAGCACAGAACCAGGAAGTGTGCAGTGTCATTCTGTGGTACACAGTGTTGCTACGTATCAGAACTGACTTGATGGCACCTCACAACAACAACAACATGGGAGGGAAAATGATTTTTCACGTGCCATCAAGTTGAGACACATCAAATATAGTAAAAAAAAAAAAAAAAAATTCCACAGAAATCAAACTCTCAACCTACTTTGATAATATGGCTTGTCATCTAAAAATTAATCCAAAAGAATAAGTTAATCCAGTCTTTTTCAAGTAGTTTTATTTTCTAATATCATCAATAAAAGCTAACCTATTTTAATACTTTTTAAAATCAAGTATAATTGAACATGGAGCAGTGTGGACCTAGTTTTTAAAAAGAGAATTATCTATACCCTGTATTTTGCAGCTTTTAAAATGAATGAGCCAGATATATTTGAGGATGGTACATTGATAAGCAAATCCATCAAGTGGCAAATTGTATTCCATTCATTAAAAGAAAAAAGTGAGGGTATGTCTATGTGTAGAAAAAAGTCTTTATACACTGAAGTTAACAGTGGTCACCTATATGGAGATGGGGGTAGAAAGAGATGGGGCCCAGCACATTTCACTTGTGACTTCATATATTTCTATATTATTAGAATACTGTTGTTAACAAGTGTGCACAATGACTAAAAATATCTAAATTATCAAAAAAAAAACTATTTCCCCAAGCCCCACTTCCTGTTTATGTGTGATCCCCTTCCCAATCAGTTTTTTCACCAATCCCCAATCACCAACTTGTTTTTTAAAGTCATTCTTAAGAAAACATTGTGTGGAGCTCTGTTCTCATACCTGATGGTAATAATCTGTCCAAAGTTCAGTTCAAAGTTGTTCACTTGAGCAATGAAAATGGCAGCCAAAGCCTCATAGAGGGCAGTGCCATCCATGTTAATGGTGGCCCCCACAGGGAGCACAAATCTGGTGACACGCTTGTCCACGCCAATGTTCTCCTCCAGGCACTTGAAGGTGATGGGTAGGGTGGCAGAGCTGAGAACAGTGAAACAGGGAATGTCAGCTGACTGTCTTGGTAGTTCCAACCCTGCCTGTGTGTTTGGTCTCCTGGACAGAGTTTCTTCCTCTCCCATGTCCTAACTTAAAGGGAACTGAGTCAGCACTTATAGAAAGAGGGGAGCAGGGTTAGGAACAGTGTGTTCCCCTCATGATACCAATTGGCAGTTCTCCTTCTTTTGGGTTCCTCTGTAAGGCATCACTTGTGATTATAACCCACCACAATAGCCTGTGCCAAGTCACTCTGTCATTTCTTTCTTAGGCAAATACAAATTATAAGAGGGAGATCATAGTGGACAGGAAAGGATTTCCATTTTGTCCCCCCAAAGGGTATATAGCTAGCCATTCCCCTGGATTCAAAGTAGGTCTCAACTGCATCATAAGCCTAAAAGATTACAACCCAAGACAAAACGCTCCCTTCTGCCCATGAGTCCCTGGGTGGTGCTGTTAATGGACTTGGCTGCTAACCAAAAGGCTGGTGGTTCGAGGCACTCAGAGGCTCTTTGGAAGGCAGGCCTGGTGACCTACTTCTAAAAAATCAGCCATTGAAAACCCTGTGAAGCACAGGTCTACTCTGAACACATGGGTCGCCATGAGTTGGAATTGACAGTAACTGATTTGGTTTTTGTACCTCCAGCCAGAGTCCTTCACTTCACTTTACTTTTCAAAGTAAAGTCCCAGATAATTTTACTGCAAGAATAAGCCAAGTGACACCTATATACATACCTTGAGGAGGTTCCCAGAGCTGTGATGAGTGCTTGCAGCAAGCCTCCAATAAAAACCCACGGGTTTTTACGGGTTACCAAGAAGTAGAGGAGTGGCAGGACAATGACCGCGTGAATGAGTAAGCCGACGATGACTGTCACTGTGTACATGGCAAGCTGCCCCCCAATCACTCCCATGTCTTCCATCTCCACAATTTTCCCTGCAATCAGGAAGAGGATGCCGAGAGGGGCGTACCTATGCAGAGGCAAACACATGGCACGATTGGAAGTCTGATCCCCAGCAAGCTACTCACACAAGTTACCAGGTGAGAAGGAAAATCGTCACCGATTTCCAGACTTCTCTGCCCAGGATTTTGTTGCACAGTGGACCCCGTGCACAATGGAAGGCACTGAGCTATCCCAAGATGGGCTGCCGATCGGACTGCTGGGGTCCATACAATTTGCATTATCATTTCTTCTTAGGCTGGCTTCGTCTGCAATCTCCACTGAAACCTGTTCAGCCTCTCAGCTACACACCAGCCTCTGTTGACAGGTGGGGGTGGCTGTACTGAGTACACTGGCCAGGAATTGAACCTGGATCTCCTGTGTGGAAGGGGAGGATTCTACCACTAAACCACCAATGCTCCAAAATACTATTGTTGTTGTTATGTGCCGTGGAGTGGGCCCCGACCCATAGCGACCCCTCCTTGGGTTTCCAAGGCAGTATCACTACGGAAGTAGATTGCCCAACCTTCCTTCTGAGGAGTGGCTGGTTGGTTTGAACTGCCAGCCTTCTGGTTAGCAGGCAAGTGCCTTAGGCAGTATGCTACCAGAGCTTCTAGAATACAATTAGGTCTTCTAAAATCTGTGGATCTCTGCCTGTTTTTTTTTTCTTTTAAATACAAATTTCCCCTGTTTGTCACAGAACTGGAGTTCCTTTCACTCACAATTATTCCAAGACACATTCCCCCCACCTTAAATCTATGATAAAAGGCAGATATAGATACTTCTTCTTTCTTTTTTTCCCCTAGATAATTATCTTTTCAACACACCTGAGTCACTTTTCTGGTCCTCAGATGCCACCCACTGCCCCTACCTCCTGCTCTGGTACAAATACCCTGAAGTGTTGGAGCCCAGACAACCAATATCCCCAAGTCCAAACTCTGAGAAACACTTTGCCCAGCAGAGCCTGACTCCTGAGTTAAGGCAAGTCACAAACAATACCATTTCAGTGCCCTGTATTGCCGTCTTCTTCAAGGACCTCTTTTATTATTCTTTTTCCACATCCACATATTGCTTACAATATAACAGTATTATTCAAATCCATTTTTGGTACTTAAGTAAATTTATTGTAAGACGAAATTTTACATTACAGTGCAAAGGGAAAACTAATTCTGCCTGCCATAAATAGTAGGCAACCATACAACAAATTGAGAGCTATGAAAATTAACAGAGACTACCACAGCCTTATATGTTTTGTTAAGTACTTATTGCTCCCTGCTATCCATTTGTGAACTTCCCCTTGTAGATTCCGGGAATGAACAACTGAGATACAAAGTGACTGGCACATATTGAAACAGTCCTGTTTGCCTAGAGGACCCCCGTCCCACTTTCAATTCCCTTTGCCTGGTATGTTCAGTAAACAGCATCGAAACACTATTACTGAAAACAGAGAAGCCAATCACTCCTAAGGAGAAGGGTCTGCTGGGAAGCTGTAGGACTTACTTTAAACTGAAAAATACAATGTTTCTTTTAAAAAGCCCCTTTAAAACACAGGCCAGGAAATTATAGGAATACCTGTTTGCAGAAATGTAATAACTCAACGTTGAGCGTGCAGGCAAATGTTGCTACATGTGAGGTTCATTCAGTTGGTTTGAATGGGCTTCTTTCATAACAGAGGTGAAAGGTGGAGGCATTTTAATAATATGAAGATAAATGCCCGCTTTCAGCTCCGCCAGGATTTCAATGGAGCCTTCAAACTGGGGGCTCCCGTGGAGACCACATTTGGTTCGGTCTTTGTGCCCAAGTTCATATCCATCTTGTATAAACTTCTGAAAAATGGATTTCTCTGGGCTTTGGCGCCAATAAAGACAAAAGATATTTTTAATCATATTGGTGAGTGAGTGCTTTTCTTAGAAATGGATGCCTTCCTGCTTCAGGTGCCAAGGAGGAGCTGGAGTTAAAATAAAGGATAAAAGAACACCAGCCCCCTGCACGAGGCGTGTAGCCATCAAACGGGACTCTCCCCATTGGGGAGAATCTGCTTTTCCAAGGTCCTTGCTCCTCTTTGGATTTAGTCTTTGCCTTTGTCCCCTGGTTTCAACTTTATTGAGGGAAGTTTTGTTACTAATTGTGGCCTCCTTCCCATGAGTCCTTCAGGCATGCAGCAGAGCCGCCATTTCTGCTTCTTTCTTAAGGTTGAGATGGAATAGGATATTATGGCCTATGGCCCCTGAGAGGCATTGGTAGTGCAGTGGGAGAGTATTTGCCTTCCATGCAGGAGAGCGAGGCTCTTCCCGGCCAAGGAAGTTCATGCATAGCCACCATCTGTCGCTGGAGGATTTATGTTGCTTTGATGGTGAAGCTTCCAGACCAGGAGGAAAGGCCTGGGGACACACATCTGGAAATCAGCCAGTGAAAACTCCACACATTGCAGTAGTCCGATCCATAACCAGTCATGGGGATGGTGCAAAACCGGGGAGGCTTTTTCTCTTTTTTAATTTAATTTTGTCATTGTTGAGCACATAAACAGCAAAACATACACCAATACAACTGTTTCTACATGTAAAACTCAGTGACATTAATTCGATTATTTGAGTTGTTCAACCAACCGTTCTCACCCTTCTTTCCGGAGTTGTTACTCCCTCATTAACATAAAGTCACTGACTCCTAAGATTCTATGGTGTAGTAAATTACATAATATGGCTTTTCTAGCCATAATATTTGTAACTTTCACTTTGCCGTGAGTGACTGAGTAGCTGCTTGTTAAAATCATCCACCTGGAGCAACACAAAGCAATCTCTTGGGAAGTTCGCTCGCTCTCACAGGGGTACAGAATTCTAATGTTGGGATTGGTTACTTTGGCCACTCTGCCAGGCTCCAAAGGAGCCCTCCTAGAGGCAGAAGGGGTCTCTCTGACTGCCAGCTGAGAAAGACATGCTGCTGAGAAAAATGCATTGCTGAGAGAGAGACATGAGAGACACACACTGCTGAGAGAGAGAGAGAGAGAGAGAGAGAGAGAGACGTGCTATGGAGAGAGCCTGAGAGAGACTGTTGGCTGAAAGACGGCCAGCTGAGGGATGGCTGGATGAGAGAGACTGAGCATATTCCTGAATTTGAATTGTAGTCTGTTGCTTCCCTAATAAACTCCATAATTTGTGAGTTCTGTGTGGCCACTGAAGAGAACTATTGAATCCAGCAGAGAAGGGGTGGGTGCTGTGGGAGGAACAGTTGGTGACAAGGTTAGTAAGAGGGTTGGAGGGTGGTGGCACGTCTGGCCTCATGGGAACAGGCCTTGGGCTGCTGATGGTGATTCTATCTTCCTCTTGTGTAGTTAGAAGAGGTCAGAAGATGCCACCTCCTTGCCCCTTTGGCAGGTTCCTATGTAATCTTTCAAGTTGCTGTTGTCAATTTGATCCCATTAGGTAGTTCTTAAAAGAGCGTAATGCTCAAAGTAGATATTTTTTACTAGTTAAGCTAAACTATTGTTTGATTTTAAAGTGAGTTCAGGAGATATTTTTGGTTTGCAGTTTAAACATTATCTCAGGGCAATAGTTTGGGGAGTTCATCCAGCCTCTATGGCTCTAGAAAGTCTGGATTCCATGAAAATTTGAAATTCTGTTCTGCATTTCCTCCCTTTTGATCAGGATTCTTATATAGAATCTTTGACCAAAAATTCAGTTACGGTAGCCAGGTACCATCCAGTTCTAGTCTCATGGCAAAGGTGGCATTGTTCAGGGAGGCAATCAGCCACACATTCTATTAACCTCCTCTGATTGCTGACTTCCCTTCTTCTTCTGTTGCTCCAGGTGGAGAGAGATCAGCTGTTGTGTCTTGGATGGCTGCTTCCAGGTAGCATTTTGTCCCATAGGACCATGAGTTGGTTGCCTACTCAGCAGCAGCTAATAACAACAGGAGTCTCTATATTTGCTTTCCTCCAAGTGGCAACGCTCTTCTCCTGGTCTTTCAGATCTTAGCAAAAATGTCTCTGCCTCGGAGGGCTTTCTGCACCATCCAAGGCATTTCATGCCTATTGCCCTGTCATTTTTCATCACACCACTTGCTGTTTTTTACCCCCATAGTGTTTGTGCCTAATTTAAAGCATACAATTGATTTATTTGTTTATTGTCTCCTTCCAGAAGTACATAAGATCCAGGACATCCTTGTAGATTTTCTAGATTGCTAAATTTCCAGTGCCTGGCACTGTATGCTTGGCACATACTAGACACTCAATAAATATTTATCAAATGAATAAATAGATGTAAAATGGAGGAATGAGGAATGGAATCCGTGAGCACTAGGGTAAATGAGTTGATACTGATACCTTTCAAAAACAAGCAAGTAGTGTAGTGCCTAAGGCACTTGACTGCTAACCAGAAGGCTGGCAGTTCAAACCCATCAGCCACTCCTCAGAGGGAAGGTTGGGCAATCTATTTCCATAGTGATACTGCCTCAGAAACCCAAGGAGGGGTCGCTATGAGTCAGGTCTGACTCGACAGCACATAACAACAACAACAACAACGTTACTAAGCATTTTCCCATGCTTTCCAGATAAGATCATTGCAACTGCCCATCTTGCCCTTCAGCCTGGTGGCATCTTCCTCAATACAGAACATGAGGGGGTAGCAATAAGTATCTTGTCTATAGCGCATGGAGGAGCTCTGCTGGTACAGTGGTTAAAGCATTCAGCTACTAACCAAAAAGTTGGCAGTTCCAATCCACCATCCATGGGAGAAAGGGAGAAAGATGAGGCAGTCTGCTTCCATAAAGATTTACAGCCTCAGAAACCTCATGGGCAGTTCTAATCTGCCTACAGAGCCACCCTGAGTTGGAATCAACTTGACGGCAGTGGGTTTTTGGGTTTTCTATAGCTCGTGGGGTCCCTGGGCGGTGCCCATGTTTAACGTCCTCAGTTGCTAACCCAAAGGCTGGAGGCTCAAACCCACCCACAGATACCTCTGAAGAAAGATCTGGTGATCTACTCCTGAAAACCAGCCACTGAAAACTCTGTGGAGCACAGTTCTTTTCTGACACACATGGGATCACCAGCAGTTGCAGTCAACTCAACGGCAGCTGGTTCACAGGTTTATACAGCATATAGAGCAAATAGAAATACATACCACATTATCACTGCTACCAGTCTCATGATGGCTTCATTAAGAGAATCAAAGAACTCTCTCAGGGCTTGCCCCTGCTCCTTCATGTTTCCAATCACAAAACCAAAGCACATGGAGAAGACCACGAGCCCCAGGGCATTGACTCCATTCACAGATCCTGGAACCGGGATGAGCTCCTCTTTGATTCGAGTGAGCGTCTCCATGGCCTCTGACACATTGTTTATCACAGCACCCATGAACGTTTCATTAGACTGGATGGGCACTTTAAAGCTTCTCTTCTCATAGTTGGTTTTAAACTTAAAATGAAAAAGCACAACAGGAATTAAAAGTGATTTTTTTCCTTTTTACATCCCCGTTGTCCAAATTTTCTGTAATAATATATATTACTTTCTATTCAGAGAATAGTGCTATTGAAAATATTTAAATATACTCATCTATCATCTCTCCATCTTGTTACAAATCCCTCCCACCTACTCAACACAGACAAACAGACACAGTCAAATACATACAAAAAGAAACAGATATCCGATTAAAGATGAGAATATTCACATGCGCTTTTGCTTTCTTCTGAAACCTTAATAAAATGACTATAATGTGATTAAACAAACAAACAAAAGCAACAACCATAAATTCAAATACTCACAATAGTCCCTTTTGTTCCTTATGGGATCATAGATAAGTGACTCACTTTCCTTTTCCTCATATTTTGCAACTGTGAAACAGGTAACTGTGCTGGTTCCAGCTCACAGGATTATTGTGACGATCAAATTAAACAGAATGTATGGAGACACTGTAAACTTCAAAGCACCACACTAATGTTGGCTAGTGATGCTCAGTAACAAAACCCTTCAGAAAGCAGACTTAGTGGGAGATTTCAGTGGAGATTAATAATTAAAAATCCCCAGTCTTCAATGCATTCTTAATATTATTTTTATTTTAATTTTATTATATATGTACACACACACACACACACACACACACATATATATATATATATAAAATTTTGTCATTTAAGCCATTTTCATTTATTTATTTTTTTGAAGTACACTTTTTTATTCAAGGATGGGAAAGTTCCCAATACAGTCTTTGTATAAGGAAACAATGTGTACTTCCTCCAAATCAAATACAAGAAATCGAAATTGTCAGCTAGTATTGACAATTTTTAACTTTTTAAATGTACAACTCAGTGACATTAATTACTTTCATCATGTTATACTACCACCACCACTATCCACTTCCAAATGTTTTCTCTCTCTCCAAACAGAAACTCACTATCCCTTCAACAAAACCCCCATCCCATTCTCCCCCTGCCCCTGGTAACCACTAAGAAACTTTGTTTCTAGTCTACATATTTTATTTAAATAGGATCATACAATATTTTTCCCTTTGTGTCTGATTTATTTCACTCAGCCTTATTTTTCAAGGTTTCATTCCTATCACAGCATGTATCATAATTTTATGGCTGATTAATATTCCACTGTATGTATACACCACATTTTGTTGATCTATTAATCTGCTGATGGAGCCTTGGGTTGTTTCAACCTTTTGACTATTGTGACTAGCCATGAACATTGCTGCACACCGATTTGTTTGCTTTCCTGCTTTCAAGTCTCTTGAGTATACACCTAGGAGTGGAATTGCTGGTGGTGTAGTAGGTAAGTGCTCAAATGCTAACCCAAAGGTCAGCAGTTCTAATCTACCAACCACTTCACTGGAGAAAGATGGGATGGCAGTCTGTTTTCATAAAGATTTATAGTCTTGGAAACCCTATGGGGCAGTTCTGCTCTGCCCTACAGGGCACTATGAGTCAAAATTGACTCAGTGGCAATGGGCTTGATTTTTGGTTTTTGTGGTTATTTTATGTCTAACTTTTTGAGGAACCACTAAACTGCTTTCCACAGTGGCTGCACATTTTACATTGCGGCTCCAATTTCTCTACATTCTCTCAGCACTTGTTAGTGTCTCTTTTTCTAATATAGCCATCCTCGTGGTATGAAGATGATGTCAATTTTTAAGAATAGGTATTAATATTTGATGGTGACAACCCACCTCCCTAAGTCCATAGTGATGTTTCTCTTCTTAATCAACAGGTGGTCTTGCCCCCATCAGTTCTGCATTGATGTTCCAGATGGAAGTTGCTGAGTTCATGAATGTGACCACATGACATAATTAAGACCATCCCTCTATGACTTTAATTAGAGCAGAAGAATCCCTTGCTTTGATGATGATGATGGTAGAATACCAGAGAGTTATAATGTGTGTATGAGGGTTGGTTGAATCTAGGGTCTCAAGGAAAAAGCATAGCTGGATCATTTCTTTACTAATAGTAAGTGGGAGACTTTCTTGTCCATTGGGAAACTACTGTTCCCAAACTAGGACATGGCCAGCTATCCATCCTGTGGGACATGTCCCTGAACAATCAGAAGTATGGCAGGTAACTTCAAGAAACCAAGAAACTGGTCTGCCTATCTCCTATCCAGTCAACTCTCAAGTTCTCTTTATTCCATTGGGGGTGGGTGGGTATGAATTTTATGGATTGTCTTGGGTGGATCTTCCATTCTGATCAACCTTTCCCATGCTTCCAACACCTTTTCCTTAGACACAGTTGGTAGCTGTGGGTTGGATTATTCCCCCCCCCCCCCAAATCTATCCAAGTCCTAACACTTAGCACCTGTGAACATGACTTTATTTGGAAATAGTCTATGTGGATGGAATTACATTGTTGTTGTTGTTATGTGCATTGAGTTGGACGCGACTCATAGCGACCCCTCCTTGGGTTTCTCAGGCAGTATCACTGCGGAAGTAGATTGCCCCATCTCCCTTCCGAGGAATGGCTGGTGGGTTTGAACCGCCAGCCTTCTGGTTAGCAGTCAAGCACCTTAGCCACTATGCTATCAGAGCTTACATTAAGGTGACATCATAGTGGATGGAATGGGCTCTAGATCCAATGATTGCCATCTTTATGTTGTTGTTGTTGTGTGCTGTTGAGTCGCTTCTGACTCACAGGGGATCCGACAGGACAGAGGAGAACTTCCCCATAGGGTTTCCAAGGCTTTAATTCTTTACGGGAGCAAATTGACAGGTCTTTCCTCTTGCACGTTCCAATTGCCAACCTCTTGGTTAGCAGCCAAGCACTTAACCATTGCACCACTAGGCCTCCTTGTAAGAGATGTGGATACAGAGACACACACAGGGAAGAAGGCCAAGTGTAGATAAGGCAGAGACTGGAGTGATACAGCTATAAAGCAAGGATTGCTGGGAGCTACCAGAATCTAGGAAGAGGCAAGGAAGGATTCTCCTCTAGAGCTTCCCTTAAGAGGGAGCATGATCTTGCTGACAGTTCGGGCTTCTAGCCCCCAGAATGGTGAGAGAATAGTTTCTGTTTCAAGCCACTCAGTTTGTGGTAATTTGTTCAGCAGCCCTAGGAAACACAGTAGCCTACACAGAAATTGCAACCTTGTTTGCATTCTGCTCTCAGCCAAAAAGATCTGGGAAGATACATTTGCTTCCCTTTCAAAATCCTGTAAATGCAATCCAAAGATAAATACAATAAATCTGTACGAGTCAGCATTTCTCCCATCTGAAAGATCTGGAAATCAGCATTTTTGCTATCACTCAATGTCCCCTGACTAAATGGAATAGTTAGCCCCATGGTGCTGGGGCTGACTGGTGGGACTGAAAGGGGCTTATTATTTATGGTCACAGCTGTTTTTGGATAAAAAAGTCAGTTTTGGTTTAGGCATTTTTTTTTTTAAACAGAAACAAAAGATACTCCTTGTATTTGCAGTTTCTGCATGTATTATGCATTAAAAAAAGTCAATAAAAATTTTTTAAAAGCACAATGACAAACAAGGGTGACTTAAAAAAAACCCAGACAAAACCCACTGCCATTAAGTCCATTTTGACTTACAGCAACTCTATAGGACAGAGTTGAACTGCCCCATAGGGTTACCAAGGCTGTAAATCTTTATGGGAGCTGACTGCCTCATTTTTCTCTTGTGGAGCAGGTGGTGGGTTCGAACTGCTGAACTTTTGGTTAGCAGACCAATGTTTTAACCACTATGCCACCAGAGCTCCTAAAAGGGACTTATATGTGTAAAATGCTGCCCTCCACAAGGTCAGGGTTTTGTTTGTCTTAACAGATCATAAGCAGAAGGTTAGGGAATTAGAATGGGATGAATTGACACCATTTGGAGAAATGCGGGAATCCCTGGGTGGTACAGTTGGTTAAACACTTAACTAACCAAAACACTGGAGGTTTGAACTCACCCAGAGACACCTCCGAAGAAAGGCCTGGTGACCTGCTCCCAAAAGGTCACAGCCTTGGAAAGTCTGTGGAGTGCAGCCCTGCTCTGTGCACACGGCCTCACCAGGAGTTGGAATCGACTGCATGGCAACTTGGTTGGTTTTTATTGCTTTGGAGGAATGTTTGAGAATTCTCAGCCCAGGGGTCTAATTTTTTCCCTTTTAATACTTTGGGCAACAGAATTTTTTTTTTTTTTCCCCGCAATTAGAGTGGCATTGGAAAAATTTTACCAGCCACTCCTCAGAAGGAAGGTTGGGCAATCTACTTCTGTAGTGATACTACCTCGGCAACCCAGGGAGGGGTTGCTATGAGTCGGGTCCGACTCAACGGCACATAACAACAACAACACAATAATTAGTAAGATGTATTTTTATCCATAATACAGAGAGCCAGAAGTTGCTTGGCCATGGGCCTAATGGAACTGGCCCTCTCTACAGCTTCCAGGTGTCTCACCACGCTGGATATAGCTTTCTAGGAAGCTCAAAAAAGCAAAAAAACCAAAACCACTGCCATCGAGTTGATTCCGACTCATAGTAACCCCCATTGGGTTTCCGAGGCAGTAAAACTTTACGGAAGTAGATTGCCCAGTCTTGCTTCCATGGAGTGGCTGGTGGGTTTGAACCACCAACCTTCTAGTTAGCAGTCAAATTCCTTAGGCACTATGCTCCCAGAGCTCCAGGAAGCAGAATAGAGCAGTAGAAAAATGACAGAATCCAGAGTCAACACAATGGATTTGATTTCTGGGGGCCTCCACTTCTTACCTTTGGGATCTTGGGCTGGTTACATTATCCACCTGAGCTCGGGATGAGTTGCCTCATCAATATGTTGTGTTCACTGTATTTATATTCTCATCATATTTTTAATGATCATGTCAGATCATATAATATTAGTGCTGAACACACAGCAGGCATTCAGTAAATGATGATGCCATTCCTTCCTGATATGGGTCCCCTTTTAGAATTACATAGGCTTCCCTGGGTGGTAAAAATAGTTAACATGCTCGACAGCCAACCAAAACGTTGGAGGTTTGAGTTGACCCAGAGGTGCCTTGAAGAAAGGCCTGGTGTCCTGCTTCCAAAAACTCAGTCACTGAAAGCTCTATCGGAAACCCAAGGAGGGGCCACTGTATATAAGTCGGACCTGACTCGGCAGCGGTGGGTTTGGTTTGGTTTTGGTTTGGAAAGCTCTATGGAGCATGGTGGGAGCTCTGGTAGCATAGTGGCTAAGATACTTGCCTGCTAACCAGACGGCTGGCGGTTCAAACCCACCAGCCACTCCTCAGAAGGAAGGTTGGGCAATCCTACTTCCGTAGTGATACTGCCTTGGAAACCCAAGGAGGGGTCGCTATGAGTCGGGTTTGACTCAACGTCACATAACAACAACAACAACATGGAGCATGGCATGCTTGGTAAGGTGGAGGGTCCAAGAAAGATGGGAAGGCCTTCAATGAAATGGATTGACATCGTCGCTGCAACGATGGGCTGAAGTATAGCAAGGATCATGAAACTGGCGCAGGATGGGGCAGTGTTTTGTTCTGCTGTGTACAGGGTTACTATGGGTCAGAAACAACTCGACAGCACCTAACAACAACATGGAGCATGGTTCTACTCTGACCAATCATGAGTAGCTGTTGACTCGGCAGCAACTGATTACTGGTTTTAGAATGCTTAATGTCTTCAGTAGATTTTTTAAAATTGCACATTTATCTTTAAATCAAACCCAGGAACCTGATGAAATCTGAAGAATCTTCCCAAACTTCTTTAAAGTAAGTTGAAAATGTATCTTACTTTGAAATTTGCCTGTTCAGTAGGCTTTTAGGGAGTGAGCAACAGGGCTCACTCAAGGAGGAGGAAGGTTTCCTGATTAACCTTCTTAACAAGAACAGAGACTCAAAGAGCTATCTGTGTGCAAGATACACAGTGTCCAGCAACTAATAAGCCTTCAGTACAAGGTAAGGAGGGAGCCCTGCTGGTACAGTGGTTAAGCACTTGGCTTAAATGTGCTTAAAAGGTGGGTAGTTCAAATCTACCAGTCACTCCACAGGAGAAAGATGGGGCAGACTGCTCCTGTAAAGATTACAGCCTTGGAAAGCCTGTAGGGAGTTCTACTCTATCCTGTATTGTTGCTATGAGTTGGAATTGACTGGATGGCAATGGGTTTGGGTTTTCTGTTTGGACAAGTTAAGAACCACCCTCTACTCCCAAAACAACCCAGATAACCCTAGTGCTTTTCATTTGGTTGGCAAGAAGCGTTCTTTATTGCAGAGGGAAAAGAAAAGAGGGTCCCACTGTATGTGGTGTGCTAAAGTTGTCAATAATTTCAAATTAATGGCGTATTTACCTGTTTAAAGCAGGCTTCCACCAGATTGGGAGGGAACATATTCCTGCAAAGAAAGCAATAGTCACCGGAAAAATTTACCAAGTAAGTTTGCTCATTAAACATCATTTCAATGTGTCTGAGGTAAAGACACGTTGAAAAAGAGGAAGACCCTCAATGAGATGGATTGCAGTGGCTGTGACTATGGGTTCAAGCATGGCTATGATTGTGAGGGTGATGCAGGACTGGGGGAGGGTTGCTATGAGTTGGAACTGACTCGATGGTGTCAGCACCTAGCAACAACAAAGTAAAGACTGCATTGAACTAATGCAAGGGAAAGATTTTGGTGGATTTCATGACTGGAACTGGAACATGTGGTCATTCCTAGGGGTGGCCCATATTTTTCAAGGAAATCCCAAATTCAACTCATCTATTCTCTTGTCAGATCATGTGATACTTGGTTCAGGCATTATATTATCAAAACTTTGCTCCTAGGAAGCACCACACATAGAATGGAAATGCCCTTTGTCATGAGCATTCTGGTTAACCAAGATATTATTTAATAGTAGCAATTTTAATATTTATTTTTTCATTTAGCAGGGACAAAACGTTTTGAATCAAAAGTCATAGTTAAGCTGTGGAATTTTGTTCTGTTCTGAATCCAAAGGCCCTCTGGCGATGGGTCCTGAATTGCAGGAGCTTCTGAGGCTCTTTGGGGACCAGTGGCGTGATGGTGCATAATATTTGAAATTGAGGCCCATGTGGGAGGATTTGTCATTTTCTCAGAGGCTTTATCAGTGAAGGTAGGAGTAGGGGCACCTGCTAGTTGGTGAGTCTTTTAGCCAGCTGTGTGACCTTGGCCATGTCATGGAAGCCTTTTAGGTCTCAATTGACTCATCTGTTAAAGAGGAGATTGGATTAAATTATCATTAAGGCACCACAACTGAAGGTTGCAAGAGAAGGAAATATGACCCAGGGCAGTTGAAGGGCCCAGATTCTAGAAGTGATGTGCTAGCAAAGGCATATTTTAAGGTTGTAAACTCTTATCTCTTTCTTCCTATCACATAGGCTGTGATGCTTCCTTATCTTTCTCAAGTACTTTCTAGGGCCTTGTTTCTATAAACCTTGATAGAAATACAAGTTCGGGGGATCCCAGGATAAATAGCGAGCCAAGTGTCTTGGTGGGGAATACATGTGTTACTAGGGCAAGGAGGGACAGAAACACACATGTTCTGATGTGTCAATCAGCCTGGGCATGACAGGCATCCATTCAGCTACATAAGGTAAAGTTTACCAAAAAAAAAAAAAGACAAAAAGCTTTAATTAACTGTATGCACTAAATAAAAACATAGTTATTGGGTGACAATTGGGGATGGAATAATGCTGTAGGGTCCTTTGTTACTTGCAGATAGATCATTGTCACTAACTCTCTAAAAGGGGCTTTCAACAAGAGCATCTGTGGGGCTGGGCTGTGCCTGTGTGCACGTGGTGCAGAGTCGATAGTGGAAACTGAGAGTGGCTGCTGAAAAGCTCCTCTGTTCCCCAAATCTCTCTTGAATCTATTTGCCACAGACCCACCCCTTGAGATGTCATGTGAAATCCAGTTCCTATAAGGAGTTCCCTTCAGATGATCAGTAGGGAACCTTGGAGAGTAGGTTATAGTATTTAAGATTACTAGTTACTTTATAAAGAAGCAGCAGACAGGACGGGCTAGGAGGGGCTACACAGTGGGGAATGCAGAGGCCTGTGCTGGGATGGCTTCTGTTTGCCCCTCTAGACCTGCTCTCCACTCTGTTCTGAGCCCTGGCAGGCTGACCGCTGTGAGTTGTAACATAAGGATTCTCTTGCTTTCTGGCTCCTTGTTGGGTCTTCCCAGAGGACCCACTGACAGGTCACAGGCTAAGGGGAGAGAGAAGCTGATTCACATTTCCCCTACTGTTCTCTCTGACAGGCTGTGACTTGGCAGCTAGTCCCTTCCTCCAAATTTGAGCTTCAGCTCCCACTCTGAGGCTCTTGCCTATCATTACAGTTCTTTCTTGGATCTGCTAACAGCTCCCTTCCTTTGCCCCTTCAGTGTGAGGGGTGGTAACAAAACACTGGCTTTTGCTGTTAGTCTCCTGGTGGCCCACTATGCCTTGTAGGTGCCCAAACTCTGCTCCTACCATGGCAAACCCTCTTCCATTATCCTTTTGAATACGCAGTCTGCTTCCTGCCAAGACCCTGAGTGACATGAGGCAGATATATAGACAGAGCAAGCAGCAGGGTTTCAGGACCAAAATTTTGGCTTACTTCACAGTTCTGTGTAAGACTGACCCTATTGCCAACTCTATCAAACATTAGATAGACTTATTTGTAATCAGTGGATGGCTTGTATGTAAAACAGTGCTAGAGAAGCCACCTTTTACTCTTTTAGTACTGATTTGCTACAGCCTTTCTTCATTAGTGTACCAAAGGAAAACCTGGAGACAGGTATGACCAGATGATCTCTAAGATCTCCCGGATCTAAACTGTTGTGTATAATGGACAATGATATAGATCACATGTTCTTAATTAGAATAGACTAATGAACAGGGCATACCTTGAATAAAAATTAGCCATGAGAAAAATAGGAATTATTAATGTTCCAAGGTGAGCTGCCAGATTGAGAAGATAATCAAGAGACCACATTTTGAATCTTAAAAGCAGGAGTCTCAAAATTTGCATCCTTTCCTTGCTACACTCACCTCTTTCCCATGAGATCAGAAAATAGATCACACTTTAGTTTCCATTAAAGAGAAGTGAAGATACAACCTGCATTTTAAGGCTAGCGAGGCTGGTTCAGTCAGATACCTCTTACAAGGGTTAATTAACTACCCAAGATAAGGGATTCAGTGATCAAAACAGACTCAAAGGGTCTGGCTTGCAAGGACATACCTGATCAAGTCCAGGAAGGCGTCTGCAGCTGTCACTTGTACAATTTTGCCTTCTCTGTGCATGTTTTCCTTTGTGCCCTTCCCAGGATGGATGATGATGACAATGATTATGCCAATCACCACGGCAATGATGGTCGTAGTCATGTAATAGACTACAGCTCGCATTCCCATCTTCCCTGATGCCTTACTATCTAGGGCCGCCATTCCTGGTGAAGGCAAACAAAAGGAGATTTTCAGAAAGTCAGCCCAGGGAAATCTCCAGCGGAAGAGAATGGGAACGATATTTCCTTCTATACTTCCCTACCCTCATCCCACCCAGCAATGGGATTTGTAGATGTTATGAGAACTTGGCCCCAGATTTAATTAGGGCATTGAAGAGAGTGAAGGGGAAATGCCATAGTATGACTTGGCATCAGTTGTGTCGGCAAACTTGTGATTATCTCTTTTCTATCAAAGACTGGATTTCACATAGTCAAATAAAACTGGTCTCTAGTGTCAGAGAGTAAAGATGTCACTTTGAAGACTAAGGTGTGCCTAATCTAAACCATGGTATTTTCAATAGCCTCATATGCATGTGAAAGCTGGAAGGAATAAGGAAGACTGAAGAAGAATTGATGCATTTGAATAGCAGTATTGGCGAAGAATACTGAAAATATCATGGATTGCCAGAAAAATGAGCAAATCTGTCCTGGAAGAAATGTAGCTGGTGCTCCTTAGAAGCGAGAATGGCCAGACTTTGTCTCATCTGCTTTGGTCATGTGAAAAGGGACCATTCCCTGGAGAAGGATCTCATGCTTAGTAAAGCAGAGGGTCAGCGAAAAAGGCAAAGACCCTCAATGAGGTGGATTGACACCGGCTGCAATGATGGGCTCAAGCACAGCAAGCATTGTGAGGCTGGTGAAGGATTAGGCAGCGTTTCCTTCTTTTGCACATGAGGTCACTGTGAGTTGGAGCCAACTCAATGGCACTTAACAACAACAACAACAACAACAACAACAGATGGAAAGTGCAATCAAATTCTTTCCTGAGTTACTGCTACTTGAGAAGCAGTAAGTGTAAGTAGTGCATGTGTGTGTTTGTATAAACATAGACTCTAAACAGATCCTGGCAAAATAACCTAAGCTAACTTCAAGTTCAAGCACTGAGGTGATTCACACACAAATTAATTACCAGTAAATTCTTTCAAGAGAATTCTTATCATATATATGTACTAGGGACTCTTTTTGGATATTTTTATGTAAGTTATTATTCCGATCACCTTCTGATCTACCTTCAATTTTCATTTAAAGTAGACTTTAGATTATAAGGCCAAAGTCCTCAAATAGCTTCTCTGCTGTTTCATTTCATCTTATCTAGTGATTTTCTTTTTCTTTTTTTTCAAAATTACTTTGGTGGGATTCTTTTCATTCTCTTGCCTTGCTTTCCTCTACCTGGTCCCAGACCTGGAAGACACCTTCCCATGTTAAACATTCCTCTTCCTCTCATTTTCAGGACATCTTCAAGGCCTGCCTCAAGCAGGATACCATCCTATGTAAGGAAGAAGACATGGATTTTATGGTTTCCCTAACTACTCTAGCAAATAGAACACAACTTGATGCCTTCTGGGCTAGAAGTAGAAATGATGTGAACCCTCCAAAAGATTGAATTATCTATGTTAATATTGGCTCTTCTGTTTCATTAGCTGTGTCCTTACATTTCTCCCCATCATTCCCATGAAAACACTAAAATCTAATTATGTATAATCTAATCATAGTTAACTGGATTTATGGAAACACTATTTGAAATTGTGTTTCTATAAATGCGTTAAAAGGTTATACTGTAACTCAATGATCTGTACTAGATTCCAGTGGTGGTTTAGGGACCCCTCCTTGGGTTTCCAAGGTCGTATCTCTACGAGAGCATTTTTCCCAATCTTCCTTCCAAGGAGTGGCTGGTGAGTTTGAACCACCAGCCTTCTGCTTAGCAGTCAAAGGCCTTAGGCACTATGCCACCAGAGCTCCTAGTCGTGGTTTAATATTTAGTTAATGATGCTATCCATACAAACGTATCTAGAGGAAGTTAAATTATTGAAAATATAGCATCAAAGATTGCCAGGTAACTGGCTGGGTTTGCCCCCAAATCATGCAAAGGATATTAACTTATGTAGGAATTGATAGCATGACTTTCAATTGATAATTTCATTTGTATCTGAATCATATAATTCATAATTTTTATATAAGCACTTATCAAGCATCTGATATGTTCCCATTTTTAACAACTTTGAATGCAGTTTAAGAAACATTAATGCAGTCGTCTAAGGTCTTGGCTAATAACGAGCAGAATGGAGTGGGAACTAGGACCCAGATCTTATGTAACTCAGTTTAGCTCGCTTGCTGCCATTGAGAAAACCAAACGCAGTTTCCAACAATGAGAAGGCCAACTTTGGCTTTAGTGCATGAACTAAGCCTTTTTCTTTCTTTTTTTTTTAAATTCTTGCCTACTTTCTTGGAACTCAGTCTTAAATGCTATTATTGTACCTTACTTTTCCATTTAAGGAAAGTTGGGCAATCTACTTCCATAGTGATACTGCCTTGGAAACCCAAGGAGGGGTCACTATGAGTTGGGTGTGACTCGATGGCACATAACAACAACAACAACAACACTTTTCCATTTATTGGGGTGACTCCACTTCAATAGCTCACCTACACTAAAAATGGGCTAATCTGTTCTCAGCCGGATTCTCCTTTCCCGTCTTTTCATTCTCAGGTCTGACTCACATCTCACAATATCTTGGCTTCCCTGTGCTCAAAATGATTTATCTCAGAAGGGGGCCAGTCTCTTTCCCATCATTGCCTGGGTTCATCGCCACTGAAGCCTGTAGTTCTTCCTGTGCCGGCCCGGGGAGTTGTGTGAGCACATAGGCCGAACGTCTCTGGTGGGGGCACCAGGAAGCAGCATGTTCTTCCTCTTGCCTTCTATTCTGTAGTGTTGTTCTGTTCGCACACCAACTCTTCTCTGATGCTCCTGCCCACTATCCCCAGCCTATGGCTATTCAGAGAGTGCTAATGGTCCAGGCAGAGCACCTGAAACCAAGTGGCAAACAAAGCATGAGGCATTTTATCTCCCCCTCTACTCCCACAGGGAGGGAAATGGAGAGGAAGTTATCCCTGCATCTACCCAACAGGGTATCAACTCTAGGAAATGATGTTATAGGTTTTTTTCCTTAAAGATATAATTTTAAAATAAAACAATATGGAAGTATTTTATCCATATTTTCTAATTCTGAAATAGATGAAGATGACCATCAAGGTGTTTTTAGCAATGAGCAGAGAAGGAGAATCTATTCAAGGAGAGGCCCCAGCAACCTCTACATAGCAGCAATTTCCTTTGAAAAGAGAATAAAGGAACAGCCACCATAATTTAAGCCAAGAAAGACGGGGCTGGTGGTAATGTCTTTATTAACCAATTTTCCATGTAGGTCCTTCCTCTAAAGGAATCTTGTAGTCCCACGTGGGGCTACTTGCCCACCTCTCTGCACCTCGTTCTCCCGCATCCTCATCCACCCGCCTTCCAATGCCGACTCCACTCTTTTCTCTGAGACAGACTTACAAAACAAATGAAATCAGCAGCCACAAGGCCACACATTTTCATCGGGACACTAGTAGGTCAGATGTGGACAATCTGTTATGCCCAGGCCTGGAAAAAGAATGGCCTCGATCCTGGTGGGGACCAGGACAGTGGAGGAAGAACTCTGGAAGACAAAACCCCAAATGAGCAGGATGTTGTGGTTCCTCTCCCTCATGCACACTCCACGACTTTCTCTTTTCCCCAACCTCATGAAATACGGGAGAATAAGCTTTACATTGGAGACTAGTGTCAGACTAAACGTCAGAGTGTCTGGGCAAGGGTAGAGTACTAAAATCACCTTGGAGAAAAGGGAGCTTTGGCAGAAACTGCCCTAAATGATCGGGAAGGGGAAAGTTTGCACTGACCTTTGTCATTTAAAAAAATATATGGAAGAAAAGGGCACTGGGGCAAGGGGGAGATAGGTCACGGGTATGTAGGTAATTGTGGGAGTGTGTTAGAACAACCGTGCATTCATCTCAATACATATTTGAGAAACACATTCCACAGTAAGTAATAAAGATAATGATCTTGATTGGTCTCTTTTCTTCTATCTGGGCTTAACTAAACCTGCTCTACTCAGGACACTCTGGCATCTCTATTTTGAAGACAATCTGTCATCAGAATCAGGCCCCTCTTGAAATGCAAATAATTACTATGCATGTATTATGATGATGCTTCCAATTATGAGGACATTCTTTGCATATCTGCATCTTTTAACTTTTACACTGGTCCACTAAATTCACTCACTGAGGCCTCCTTCTGCCCAACGGCACATGATCACGTAATTTCAATGACAACTCTGTGATGTTGATATTGTCATGATTTTTATAGGCGAAGAAACAAGAGGTCCATCCATATAAGTCAAGTTGCTTACCCAGTGTTGTACAGCTAATAAATGGCAGTGGCAAGAATTGAACCCACGTCCTCAAGAATGAATCCTTTCTATTACCGCTTTCTTTACATGGACAGTTAGGAGTTGTCCCCATTTCATTTGCTGTAATCCACAGGTTTTCTCTAATTTTTTTTTTTTTTTTTTGCATTTAAGTTCAATGTTGAGATAAGCCAGTTGGCTTAAGGAAAATTCCATGGAGGAATGTAATTGAGAAAAAACTGCCCCGTTCTTCAGTGTGCCCTGTTGCTGTTGTAAGCTGCTTTCCGGTTGGCCTCTGACTCCTGGCAACCCCATGCACAACAGGCAGACTGTGTGATTCTCAGGGCTTTTGTGGCTGATTTTCTGAAGGAGACTGCTAGGCCTTCCTTTCTAGTTCATCTTAATCTGGAAGCTCTGCTGAAACCTGTTCAGCATCATAGCAACATCCAAGCCTCCACTGACTGATATGTCTGTACAGGTGGTGACTTCATATGAGCACTGGCAGAGAATTCAGACCCAGGTCCCCTGCATGGAAGGCGAGCATTCTATCACTGGGCCACCACTACCTCTGCAGATAAATCCATACAAATTATTCACCATTCCTAGATAAACAACCCAGAACTTGCTTCCCTGGGGTGTGGAGGGCCAGGGATACTCACTGGCTGACAGTACTTGAGTCTTACTTTCCTTTCTAAATATCACTAGTCAATAACCAGCCATCAACCAAGCACTCAATCAGTCGTTTCTACAAATCTATTACATGTTCATCAATGGATTGTACATCAAAAGGAGACTGAACAGAACGTTTTCTGAAAGGTGAAAGATTAAAACTTGGCTTCTTATGCCTGTATATTTTAGGCAAGTCACTCTGAAGAAAAAGACTAGGAAGAGAAGAAACATTACTGAAGACAATGGCTAATTACCTCTTTAGTTACAAAGACAGTCTTTGGCAATCAGTGTAGCACAACAAATATACATTTTTTTTTTTTTTTGGTGGGGGAGTGTTTCATAAATACATATGTGGGACTCTGTTAGTTTGTATTGTAAATTAATTTCTTTTGGTATAGTATTTGGTATGACTTCTTCCTAGATAAAAGGAAAAATGTATGTGTTCAGCAAAGTATTAAAGAGTAACATATTAATAATGTTGAGTTTCCAAAGTTCTATCATTTGCATGGATTTTATTTTGGCATCTGCTGAACTTTTGAAAATATATGTCTAATACATTAATGTATCTCAGTATACTTCCCCCAACAGTTGCTGTATGATTCTTGAAGCATGGAATCAAAAGAAGGTGGCTTCGGTTATGAATTGCCTTTCCACTTATCCCCATGGCATTTCATTGTTCTTCCAGGGTCACTGGACCAGGCCCAAAAAGATTGGAAAAGGGGTGGTGGCAACTGCTGAGTCAAGAGTATCCTTCTCCTTCTGTTTCAGTTTTATTTCATTTCACATGTACTCCTTCTCCATAATGCACTTCTCAAACACTCATCTAATGAAAGCCGCCTGTTCCCAACCCTCCTAGAATTTCAAGATGGGCAAGTTTACAAGGAAATCAAGGATGAGTTCTAATATGTACCGTATTCATCAGAATACACGGTGATGTATTTTTAAAGAAAATTAAACTCTTAAAAATATACTTTATATTTATAGATTGAAAAGAGGGGTCCTGGGCCCTAAGCAGCTGCCCACTGCTGGAGCAAGTATACGCTGTAACCTTGAGAAAAGAGGGAGACAAAGGGATGGAGAAACTCACGGATAAAAGGCAGCAAGGGGCCGGGGAGTAAGTATGAAACAAATCACTTTAAACTCTTTGTGGAAGCAGATTGCCCCATCCTTCTTCTGTGGAGTAGTTGGTGGGACCGCTGACCTCTGGGTTAGCTGCCAAGTGCTTAACCACTGTGCCACCAGGGTTCCTTCATACTTTATTAAGTTTTCCTACACTGAAAATATTTCATTTTGGCCCCTGTACAGACTAGATTGTGAAAAAGTAAAGTTCTATGAGTCTGTGGGTTCTGGAACTCAAGGCAAAGCTTTAAAAATTAGGTTAGAAATTAGTAGTAAAAATAATCATATCATAATTTTGAACTCCAATTAACAAGTAGGCTTAGCTTCAGAACTTAATCTGCAATACAACATTCAACTACTTAAGGCCAATGGCAGGCATTTCCAGAAACAAATTCTTTCTTAAAAATATGTCACAGTGATTAAGAGTTCAAGCTCTGAGGTTAGAATATCTGGGTTTCATTCCTGGCTCTGGTACCATGTGATCTCTCTAAGCCTCAATTTCCTCATCTGTAGAATGGGAATAATGAAAGCTCCCTCCAGGTTTTCGCTATAATTAAAGGGCTTCCATACAGAAAACACTTAGTGTAATGCTTGACACATAGTAAGCATTTACTAAATGTCACCTATTATTCTTATTAATTAAGCAGATAAATAAAAAAAAACAAACAAGCTATTCACTAGGTGTCATTTGACTTCTCTTAGCCCCTATTTCTCATCTATAAAAGATACTAATAATATCTACATTGCAAAATTGTTATGAAGACTAGAGAGAATGTAGATCAAAGTAGGCCCTTGATAAATGATAATGATGATCATTCTATGTCTCCTTCTACTAGAATTTTAGTGCCAAGAGAGCAGGACCATCTGTTTTACTCTTTGCTGTAACCCCAGAGCCTACAGCCGTGCCTGAACATGGGAGGCACCCAACAATTGTTTGTTAAACAGTCTACTGTTATTGCTGTTATGCCCTGTAGAGGCCACCTTTGTTTCTTTCTAATCCTTAGATTAGGTTACAGTATTAATTACAAATCCTAAAGCTGCTTTTCTTATAAAATTCCCTGTAATTCTGACTCACCAACTTTGGTTGATCTTCCCTTAATGAACTGGAAATATCTTGAACAATGTGGGAGAAGAGTGATGACAGGGCCCAGCATCCCCTGGAGATTAATATACGGGGCCAAGAGGTCATTTACAAGAAGGACCCCCAGGCTGGTTGGAGAGAGCAGGCCAGGGAGGCCAGGAGGCTGGTATCCCTCTCCCACTCACCACTAGAAGCACCTCTTTCTCCATCTTCCCTGTCTTTTCCTGTGTCATTTTCCCTCCTTTGCTAATGTGTTTTATTCTTGCTATAGTTCTATCAGTCCATATGTTAACAGAAGAATGAGTGAGTAAATGAATGAGTGAATGAAAAATGAATGCACAGAAGGAAATGGAAGAGAGGAGTGGAGTCTAAATGATGCTCACTCTGCACGTCATGAAATCAATTTAGTGGCTCATGACTAGTATTGTCATCAATTAATGAAAGAGAAGAGAGTAGAAAATATCAGTCTATCATGTGTCGCATGCAGTACAGGTAGGTACTGCTTTGTGCCACCTTTGTTCCAGGTGTGTATGTGTGTGTGTGTGTGTGGGTCACAGTGTAAAATAGATGTGTTATTGTGGGTCTGGTAAAAAACAAAACAAAACTTTGCAAAACGCTGATATGTGTTTAATTAAAAGCAGAGGTCTCACAAAGGAACCTTTTTATCATCTTTTCTTCCTATGATTAATCTTGGTCTGCTCACCATAAACAACCCATTGCCATCCAGTTGATCCTCACTCATAGGGACCCTAAGGGATTGAGTAGAACAGCCGCATAGGGTTTCCAAGGCTGCCGCATATTTTTTCCGCAGAGTGGCTGGTGGGATTGAACCACCTACCTTTTGGTTAGCAGGTGAGCTCTTTAACCACTGTGCCACCAGGGCTCTTTTCTGCCCACCATACCAAACACACTGCCATTGAGTCAATTCTGACTCATAGTGACCCCCATTGGGTTTCCAAGGCTGTACATTTTTATGAAAGTAGATTGTCCCATGTTCCTCCCATGGAACAGCTGATGGGTTTGAACCACTGACCTTCTGGTTCACAGCCAAATGCCTTACCCACTACACCACCAGAGCTAGTAAATGAGGATGCTGATGTTAGGCATCTGGCCAGTTCGTTCTAACTGAACTCCTATGGATAGTGTGATGAGGACATTATGAAAAGATTCACTTCATGGAATTTTAAGCAAAATGGCTATTTACTCTAATCAGTGAATCTCAGTGAAGAGAGTCAACCATCTCCACCAAGAGTTGAGCATTATTTTGTGGGGTTTACAGGCAATTAAATCCTAAGTACTTCCACATGAGTTTTCACCTGGCCAACCTTTCCTTTCTATTAGGACATTTCATGAGTCTGTAATGCCATGAAGGAGTTCTGGTGGTGCAGTAATTAAGGCATTTGGCTGCTAACCAGAAGGCGGTTCAAACCCACCAGCTACTCTGCAGGAGGAAGATGAGGCAATCTACTTCTGTAAAGATTTATAGCCTTGGAAACTCTATGGATTGCTGTAAGTCAGAATCAGCTCAATGGCTATGGGTCTATAATGCCATGAGGCTTTATGAGTTTATATGGCATGAAATTGACAATGAAGCATCGTTACAATCTGCAGCTAGTGCTGGCACGTATTTGTCAGGCAATCTGAATTTTCAATTTGACTCCTTAAATTTGTCAACAAGTCTTCTTTGAGTTCTAGTATTCACCAGTAAAATGAAGTATGGAAAAGCAAAAGGGAAACATTTTCTTTCAAAACATTGTTAAATGGAAAAATCAGTGGAGCAGACAATATTATTAGTGGCAGAAAAAGTCAAATAAATCACCTTTTATCCTCAGTCTAGTAGGACTAGTAAACCACTTCTCTTTTTTTTGGCTAGAGTTGTTCTTTGAAAATGAATTTTTATACAAAGAAGCAATGAGGGGAAACTGAGGCCCAACTTCAGCCGTGGCTACCTCAAATATTAGAGCATTTAGTGTCCTTCCCCTTTAACCTTTGGAGAGGAGAACCTGGGTGACCAGAAGTCTACACTATTCAATAACATCTCATTATAGGCTAACACAGCCCTACGATTGCTCCTGCCAGGCAGTATGCCAGGGAACCCACTGCAGGGACTTCCTCTCTTGCTCAGCAAGGTCAAAGGAAATTCTCCAAAGGGCCAGCGCTGAAGTTCACTTCTTAGAGGCCCCTAAGAGGTGCAAGACCTGCTGTGAGGTGACTTAGATACCCATTTACCCTTCGCATTAGCCCATCCTTTGCTCACAGTATTGGAATGTGCTGCACAATATGCTTTTCTGAAGAGAAATCAGGGAGCAATTCATCTTCTTTATGTGTGCTAAGCAGAGCAAGAGGGAGAGGCTGGAGGGACCAACGAGGAGCTGGAGAGTAATGATTAGTAACAGCTGACAGCCTCAGACCAAGACCCTTTCTTTGGTTACCTCATTGTAACAGCCGAGCACAAAGAAATGACTGTCCTCTTGCCAAGATTTAGAAACCCAAGACCACAGAAAATAGCAGCTAAAAGAAAATGTGTGTGTTGGGCAGCGGGGGTAAGGGGCTGATTGGACCAACTATTGGTTAGACTTATCTGTAAAGCCTGGCTTCGAAAGGAAACCTCTACAGTGTGGAAAGTAGTGTTTCCAACATGGTCGGCCCATCTACCAACACCAGCAGAAACCTTAATGTTATTGGGAGAAGGAGTGATGGGCTGAATTCACTGACATTAGAAAGAGTGTGAAGAATGCAGCAAATTGCTTTGGTTTAATGACAGTGCCCGCAACAATGGGTTTGAACATAGCAATGATTGTGAGGATGGTGCAGGACCCAGCAGTGTTTCATTCTGTTGTACATAGGGTTGCTGTGAGTCGGAACTGACTGGGTGATACTTAACAACAACAACAACGAGAGGAAGTTCTTTGAGGCCCAGAGTCCCCTTCATGTGCCCTTTTATCCCCACCCCCAACCCCACAAATCACAGCTTACAACCAACCACTGGAAGAGTAGTCTGCAATTTCCAAAAGAGCCCTCTTTTCTTTGGATTGTATTTCTTGCTGCAGAAAAGCGCTTTATGTTCTGGGCACCACATGCCTTTCTTGGGTAGATGATGATCAAGATGGTGGGTTTTTGAGCTGACAGAATGCTGAATGGAACAGAATTCCACAACTAGGCCTAATTTGTCCAAAGTTTATAAAAGGTTGCTTCAAGTTGTCTGCAGAACATGTCAGACTCAAGGGGTGCCCTTTTCTTCCCCATGGCAGTCCCGTCTTTCACAGAAGAAAAGAAATTGAAGCAAAAGCAATGTAAAAAAAAAAAAAAAAAAAAAACAAACTCACTGCCATGGAGTCAATCCGACTCATAGCAACCCCTCCTTGGGTTTCCGAGGTGGTATCTCTATGGAAATAGATTGCCCAAGCTTCCTTTCGAGGAGTGGCTGGTGGGTTTGAACCGCCAGCTTTCTGGTTAGCAGTCAAAGGCCTTAGGCACTACACCACCAGAGCTCCTAAAAGCAATGTGTGGACACTAAAAAGCATCTTGACCTTCTCTTGCTTTCTGAAAGAGCAGCTCAAGCAGGAATGTGGTGCCGGGCCTTGCAGTGAGACTGGGAAGCAGCAGAGAGTCTCTGGGGCCAAAGGTGCCACTCATACCTAGGTGGTGGACATCTCAACCTCAACTGTATGACTCACTCCTTCCTCCCTGACATCAAAAGTTTCTGGAAATGTAACCCAAGCTGGAAACTCTAAAATGGACTGAGGTGAAGTTCCTTGCTTGAAAGTGAAATTGAAGGTTTATTTCATTCCATTTGAAAGATTTCTTTCTTTTAAAAAAGAAACAGAGAGTAAAATGTGCTCAACTTATGTATTTTCTAAGTTAAATCTGAGCTGTAGAAGCTTCAAACCCACTGCCATAGAGTCAGTTCCTACTCATTGTGACCTCCATTGGGTTTCCAAGGTTGGAAATTTGTACAGAAGTAGATTGCCTCATCTTCCTCCCACAGAGCAGCTGGTGGGTTTGAACGAGTGACCTTCTGGTTACCAACCACATGCCTTACAATATTGTTATGTGCTATTGAGTCATCTCCGAGTCACAGCAACCCCTCCTTGGGTTTCCAAGGTGGTATCTCTACGGAAGTAGATTGCCCCATCTTCCAATTACACCACCTTATGTAGAAGCTTATATACTATATAAAGGAATATGTTTTAAAAATTCAGATCCACATTTTGGCCCACTGAGAATCAGAAAAATTAAGTCTTTGGGAATAAGTTTAGAGGGTGGAGGAGAGGAAGAAGAGAAAGTTGTGAAGATATGAGGGAGAAGGGAGAAAAAAAAAACAGAAAAAGAAGAGGAAAAAGGGTGACTAAAGAGCAGAGGAACATGGAATGGAGAAAAAGTTCAGAGCTTTTATCTCAGTCAGCATATTTCTTGGGTGGTGGCCAACACACAGGCTTTGTAGTGCTGATTAGTTTCTCAGCATTTAAAAAGCTCATCAATTGTTCTTATCTAATCTAGAAAGAAATAGTCGCACCCAGGGAGTGGGAGATTGTTCTTCCAGCTACCTGAGCCAAACAATAAAGCAGTATTGCTTCACAGAATGAGAAAAACTGTTGTAATATCTGGAATGGGTCAGCTTCTCAACTGGCTTGCCTGACTTGTAGTGGTAGGAGAACATTCTCTCCCTGGAACAGGAAAAGCTGCATTTTTGCCCCCAGACCCAAGGGCAATCATGGAATGGAATTATCCCCGATACCCACAAGTGGTGCAATACTTTTACCGCCTTTTTTTTTTTTTTTCCCTTCTACAGATTGTAAGTGATTTGTTATTGTTGTTATGTGCCCTTGAGTAGGACTCGACTCACAGTGACCCCTCCTTGGGTTTCCAAGGCAGTATCACTATGAAAGTAGATTGCCCACCCTTTCTTCTGAGGAATGGCTGATGGGTTTGAACCGCCAGCCTTCAGGTTAGCAGTCAAGTGCCTTAGGCACTATGCTACCAGAGCTCCCCGTCAGTGCTTTAGCTTTGTATATTCTACTTCTGTTTTATTACATCAAAATATTTTCATGTTTTTCAAGGGATATTTAGAAATTCTTAAAACTTCTCCAAAGAAAATTTGGGCAACCCCTCACATCAAACTCTGTTAATCCTGAATTGACTTCCTTGATCTAGGAGGGTTATGAAGAATAAGGGGACATTTGATTAATCAGAGCCTAACGTTTAAGCCTAATGTTAAGCAAAACCCCACTGCCATCCGGTCAATTCCGACTCATAGTGACCCCCATTAGGTTTCTGAGGCGGTAAATCTTTATGGAAGTAGATGACTCAGTTAAAAATTATTCTTTAACCTAGAATTTAGACAATTATAACTAGAAATGGGGACATCTGAGTAAAACATGGCCATTATATATATTTGTATATACACTGACTTATCCATATATATATGTTGTGTTGTTGTCCAGTCAGCTCCGACTCATAGCAACCCTATGTACAACAGAATGAAATGCTGCCTGGTCCTGCACCATGCTCACGATCTTTGCTATATCTGAGCCCATCATTGCAGCCACTGTGTCAATCCATCTCCTTGAGAGTCTTCCCCTTTTTCACTGACCCTCCACTTTACCAAGCATGATATTCCTCTCCAGGGAATGGTCGCTTCTGACAACATGACCAAAGTAGGTGAGACAAAGTCTGGGCATTCTTGCTTCCAAGGAGCATTCCAGCAGCACTTTTTCCAGGACAGATTTGTTTCAGCTCCTGGCAGTCCATGGTACTTTCAGCATTTATTGCCAATACCACAATTCCAAAGCATCCACTCTTCTTCGGTCTTCCTTATTCATTGTCCAGCTTTCACAGGCATATGAGGTGATTGAAAATACCATGCTTGGGTCAGACATATCTTAGTCTTCAAAGAGACATCTTCGCTCTTCAGCACTTTAAAGAGGTCTTTTGTAGCAGATTTACCCAGTGCAATACAACATCTGATTTCTTGACTGCTGCTTCCATTGGTGTTGATTGTGGAACCAAGTAATACGAAATCTTTGACAACTTCAATCTTTTCTTCATTTATTGTGATGCTGCTTATTGGTCCAGTTGTGAGGATTTTCATTTTCTTTATGTTGAGATGTAATCCATACTGCAGACTGGTGTCTTTAACCTTCATCAGTAAGAGCTTCAAGTCATTTTTACTTTCAGCAAGCAAAGTTGTGTTGTCTGCATATTGTAGGTTGTTAATGAGTCTTCCTCCAACCCTCAGGCCACACTTTTCTTCATATAGTCCAGCTTCTCGGATTATTTGCTCAACATAAAGATTGAATAAGTATGGGGAAAGGATACAACCCTGACACACACACTCCCTCTGTCTCGTCTGTCAGTTTGTTGTACTGTGGTGGCTTGTGTGTTGCTATGAGGCTGGAGGCTATGCCACTGGTATTTCAAATACCAGGAGAGTCACCCATGGTGGACAGGTTTCAGCGGAGCTTCCAGACTAAGACAAACTCAGAAGAAGGAAGGGGCCATCCACTTCTCAAAGAATTGGCCAGTAAAAACTCTCTCTCTCTCTCTCTCTCTCTCTGTATATATATATACACACACACCCACACACATATATATGTGTATATATATATATATATATGTATATGTATATATGTATTAGAAACACTGTTAAAAAGAAGTATGGAATAAAAGATTACAACAAAGTAATGGTGAGAGTATACAAAACATTGGTTTCAAATGAATGACTCAAAGAGCTATGACTGCCCCATCACAAGTAATGGGAAGAGTTGGTAAGGTTGTGAAGTGGTATTAAAGGAACTTGCTCCTTTTAAAAGTGGCTATATTAATTGCTTCCATAATTAAAATTTTTTCATTTATTAATTCATTCAGCATTTATTAAGGACCTTCTCAATAGTCAGGCCAAAGACATAATTAAGTCTCCAATCTATTTATTATAATGAGTAAAACTTGAAAGCAAACCCAAGAGATTCAATCAAAAAACTACTGGAACTAATTGAGGGATT
>NW_006921965.1:2989419-3020122 GCF_000298275.1 Orycteropus afer afer | reverse complement strand
TGAATTTACTCTGTAAATCTTCACCCAAATCCTAATAAAAAAAAACAAAAAAACAAAAAAACAAAAAACTTGAAAGCATATTACTGTGAAAGAGCCTTGAAGAACAACACAACCAGCAACCAAAACAAACAAAAACCTCACATAAAATTATCCGACAGCGTGATGTGGAATGGAATTGAGAGGAAAACAGAAATTTTCGGTATGCATTGGAGTGAAATAGTTGGAATAAACATCAACTCTAGAGCCTACTTGCCTTGACTTCTGACTCTCCTACTTACTAGCTGTGACTTTGGTCACATTATGGAACCTTTCAGTAAATCAGGGATAATAATAGTATTTACTTCATAGGGTTGTTCCAAGGATTAGTTAATGTGTGATGGCTATAAGTTATTCATGATGATGGTGATGATGCAATTTTTTTAAAAATCTCTTTTTTTTTTTTAGCTCTGAAGCCTGGAATACCACTGTAAAATGTGAGAACACAGTGATTAAAATTAGACCTTATACTGCTAGGTACTGTGCTAAGAGGAAATCCCTGGACACTATGATGAGCCAACAAGTTTTAGAAAAGTTTTACTTCATGTCTTAATGGATTGAATTCTCCCCAAGAATCCTACAAGGTAGGGAGTAACAATGATCGTAAATTGTAGATTAGGAAAGAGGAGGGTTACATAACTTGCTCATGGTCACAGCTAGCAAGGGACATAATGACATTTGAACTCAAGTCTTTCTGATTCCAAAACCCATTATTTAATACTACATATATTTCCCTGCAGATTCTTTGTAAAATAAATTTTTATTTGCACTGGATTTGTGTCAATTGTTGATTTGCATTTGATCTTCCCAGTGGGAATGATGTCATGAATCTGTTTAAATTCATATTTGAAAGGATGTCATCTATCACAATAAAAAAGGATAAAGCATGTGTAGTCAGATAAAGCAGGGACGAAGAGTGGCTGCTATTATAGCCCTGCACTGAGTGAGTTTGAAATCTCATTGAACTCAAACCAAAAAACAAACAAACAAACAAAGAAAAAAACTCACTGCCATCGAGTTGATTCTGACTCATAGTGACACCCATTGGGTTTCTAAGGTTGTAAATCTTTACAAAAGCAGATCACCTCATTTTTCTTCTTCTGAGTAGCTGGTGGGTTTGAACCACCAACCCCTTGGTTAGCAGCCAAATGTCTTAACCATTGCACCACCAGAGCTCCTTATTGAGCACTAGAGCTTCTCATTGAAGGTCATAATTAGCCAACTTTAACCAGAAAGTAATAACTAATGGGTAGCCTAAATCAAAGAAGAAAGAAAACTCAACTTTGGATAATCACACTTTTCAAAGGCCTTGAATAATCTCTGTTGTTAGTTGGCTTCTGACTCATGGTGACCCCAAGCACAACAGGATCCAAAGAGTTTTCACTGACTGGTTTTTAGAAGAATATTGCTAGGCTTTTCTTTCCAGTCCATTGTGGTCTGGAAGCTTCACTGAAACCTGTTAAACATCATATGGACACAAAAACCTCCAGTCACAGATGGACGGTATTTGCACATGAAGTCATTGGCCAGCAATCAAACCTAGGTCTCCTGAGTGGAAGGTGCAAATTCTACCATTGAACCACCACTGGCTAATTCCTAGAAGCACAACATGTAGACTTGGAAAGCATTCCCAGTCCACTTGGTGAAGCTACAGAACCTTTTTCTACTCCCTTTGGAGTGTCAGTTATCAAACTCTTCCCGACCTCCTCCCTGATGGCACTCACAATCTCCTAGGCTAGCTCTTTATTATTGGAAAGTGTCTTAGTTATCTAGTGCTGCCATAACAGAAATACCACTAGTGGATGGCTTTAACAAACAGTATTCATTTTCTCACAGTGTAGGGCACTAGAAGGCCAAATTCAGAGCAGCGGCTCCAGGGGAGGACTTTAGCTCTCTGTGGGCTCTTGAGGAAGGTCCTTGTCTCTTCAGCCTCTGCTTCCTGGTTCCTTAGAGATCTCGGTGTGTCTTGGCTTCTACCTTACCCCATGTCTGTTCTCTCCATTGCTTGTTTCATCTCTTTTATATCTCAAAAGAGATTGACTTCAAACACACCCTATACTAATCCTGCCTCATTAACATAAAAAAGACAACTGGTTCTTAAATGGGATTGTATACACAGGCATAGAGGTTAGGCTTCAAAACACATATTTTTTGAGGACACAATTTCATCCAAGGCAGCTTTGATTTTTTAAAAATGATGCTTAGTCAAGGAAAGGCTTATATATGGAAGGAAATTTTCTTTGTTCATTACCAGGGGTGGGAGGGGATGGGAGGGAACACTGCTAGATAGATAGAGACAAGTATTGGTTTGAATGAAGGGAAGGGCAATATACCAAATGTGAGTGATCAACACGGTGGCATTGAGGAAGAAGAAGACATAGAGAGGTGCATGGGAGGTACAGACAACAAAGATGAACCCTTTTGCACATCTAGTACTGTGTTGTCAGTGATGGCAAACATTGATCTATGGGTAGATAGATGGGTGGACAGGCTGAACGATCAGGTATGTCTAGGCAGGGGGGAGTGCCCATGACCATGTATAGGGTTGGCAGACAATGTTTCTACAAGTGTATTTGTGTGTTCTGTAAGAATTCTCAGGTATATAGTAGAGCTGGCCAGGGAGCTCTAGTAGCATAGTGCCTAAGGCATTTGACTGCTAACCAGAAGGCTGGCAGTTCAAACCCACCAGCCACTCCTTGGAAGGAAGGTTAGGCAATCTACTTCCATAGTGATACTGCCTTGGAAACCCAAGGAGGGGTCCCTATGTGTTGGATCCGACTTGACAGCAGTGAGGTGAGGGGACAAGGGACAAGGTTGTATCACTTCTTGGCCACAGGTGCTATCCGGAGACAGTGAGTAGTTGGACCTGTGGGCTTGGGACCATCATCTCAGAGGACATCAAGCTCAATTGTCATAAAATACTACACAAAAACATTGTTCCACATCCTACTTTGGCAAGTGGCAACTGGGATCTTAAAAGCTTGCAAGTGGCCATCTAGATGCAACGATGGGTCTTTCCTTATCCAGAGCAAAGAAGAACGAAGAAAACCAAAGACTCATGGAAACAATTAGTCCAAGGGACTAGTATACCATGTGATCTTCAGCCTATATGACTATGAGACCAGAAGAACTAGATGGTACCTGGATACCAATGTCAACCACTTGGGGGGAGATCTACATAGGAGATCCTAGATAGAGTGGGAGAACAATGTGGAACAAAACTCAAAATCTTTAAAAAAAATGGACCAGGTTTGCTGGTTTTGCTGGTCTGATAGAGCCTGATGGAACCCCTCAGACTACAGCCCCTAGCTGCCCTTCAGGTGTGGCACTGAACCCACTCCTGTGGCTTCCAGCCAAACAAAAGACAGACATATAAGCTGAACATTTATATTAGGTAGATACACTCCTTGGAAAGATCAATCATGGGAGAATAGCAGGGCTGTGTGTGCACAGGGAGACAGGTCGGGGAGCAGGAGGCATGGGAAGGAAGGACACAGGGCATAGGTAACTATGTGAAGGAAGTGGGAAGAGAGCTGTTGTACTGTGGGAAATTGCAGTCAATGTCATGAGACAAAGTGTATGTGAACTACTGTATGGAAAATGAATTTGCTCTGTCAACTTTCACCCAAATTACAATAAAAATTTAAAAAAATGATGCTTAGAAAAAATTGCAATCTGGTTCGTTATAATATTTCTCCCTTGAGATAAATTTGTGCTTCTGGAGGAACCCAGAACAAATCTGGTTTGCATTTAGCAGAAGGACTCTAGTCTTCCTTTCTCCAGACTAAACACACACAGTTCTCTGATTGATCCTCATGTATCATTATTTCCAGGTCCCACAAACTATAAATGCCTCCCAGTGCCTACCAGTCCATGCTCATACTCTGGCCCTAATGTTCTTTTCTCAGATTCGTTTCCTACTGGTGCAAATGATTAATGTGCTTAGCTGCTAACTGAAAGGTAGCCAGTTTGAGTCCACACAGAGGTGCCTTGGAAGAACAGTCTGATGATCTACTGAAATCTCTACCGTTGAAAACTAAGAAGCACAGTTCTGCTCTGACACACGTGGGCTCACCATGAGTCATGGCTGACTTGATGGCAACTGGTACTGGTTTATTCTTTCCGGCAACCTTGGCCGCTCACTATTCCCTAGATGTGTTTTGAGTCTTCCTGTCTCTGCATCTTTGCTTTTAATGCTTCCTCTGCTCACATCCCCATTTCCTGTTGAAATCCTACCTCTAATCCAGCCTCTGAATTCCTACAGACTTTCTTTGTGTTTCTGTTTCATAGTTGCCTTTGTTTTACAAAGTCATGTGTCTACCTGTTAGGTCTCTATTTAATTTTTTAAGTCATTTTGGCTAGGGTATGGAAATATCTCTTTCAAACTTTATTCCCCTTAGCACAAAAGTCCTCGTGTTACGGTGGTTCAAGCCCTTGGTTGATACCGGAGGTTTGAACCCACCAGCCACTCCATCGGAAAAAGATGAGGCAGTCTGCTTCTGCAAAGATTTACAGTCTTGGATATCCTATGGGAAGTTCCACTCAATGCTATAGGGTCCCAATGAGTCATACGTGATGGCAGTCAGTTTGATTTGGTTTTTAGTGGCTACTCTGCTTTGTCAAAGTCTGTCCTGAACATATATGGAACTACTAAATAAATTCCTCCTGATGTGGTGTGACCAGTGCAGGGTGCAGGGAACTATCAGCACTTCTAGTGAGGAAGCACACAACTGTATTAATTCTTTTTTAGCCACCACATCCTACTGTTGGTTCACATTAAGCTTCCAGTCACATGAATTGCTACCAACCTCAGTCACTCCTCATCCTGAAATTGCACAATTTGCCTTTCGAATCCAAAAGCAAAAGTATACATTAATGCCCTGCTCCACTTCATATTGTTGGTTTCCATCCAACATTGCAGCCTATTGAAGTCACTTTGAACAATGATTCCAGGCATACGTGGTAGAATTCATCCTTTGGCTTGAGCCCCTAAACACAATGTAGGTGTCTTCTATGCCTTTATGTAAGTAATTACTACACACAATGAATATGAAAACGTTTTTTTTTTTTTTCTTTTTTAAAAAGTACACCAGGTACGTCACTGTTAACAGGGACCCTTAAACATCAAAATGGTCAGACATTTTCAAATCCATTTCACTGTGTGTTATTGTCAAAGGTGTTATGAAGACTCAAACATTTTCAGAGTAACCAAAACAAATTATACCAGAAATTCCACAGTCAAAAAGTTATTATAGGAAGGGAATATTTTTAAAATATAAAAAGATCCCATACAGTACATGGAGCTATTACAAGATGTTTTGTGAGAATACAGCAAGCCTAACTTCCTAACTTCAGGAACTAACTCTCTTTTCCTAAAAGAATCTGTGTACCAATGTAGGAAAATGTAAGTTGATAAACATCATTCTCTACAGAATAGAAATATTGTTTGGGTAGACATGTAAATGTACCAAGGCTTAATACAGACACTAATTATTCATATGCAAAAGACATAATAGATAATAATCATTTTAGGCTTGGGGAAATTCACTGGAAAATTCCTGAGTAAAATATCCTAGATGCGCTACATTGATCGTTAAAAAGCTCATTATTCAAAAGGGTGTGCCTTTTGTTTATTTTCATTTTAACTACTTCCCCAATGACATATCTGCTTATGGTTTTTCAGGTGGTAGCTCTTCAGGTATAAGTATATAGGTGGGTTTGTCTTTATCATCATCTGCCCAGGGCCTAACACAGTAGATACTTGATATAAATTTGTTAAATGAATAATGAATGACAAGGTCTGCAAATTCAGCAGGTGAGAATACTTAACTGACTATAGTCCCCCCACAAATCAATGAGTTAGTTACAGAATTTCCATTCATCACAGTTGCCCAGCAATGTAATTGGCACTGCATGGGACACAAATGTACAAAAAGTAGCTTGTACTCTCAGGATATCCTTTTGCTGAGCAGGTAAATCACATTCTCCCCATACTATTAGAGAATAAAGTAGCATGTAATCAAATCTTAAACCATACATGAGGTAAAAAGTGCGTAAGTATGAAAAACGGTGCAAAATATTTAACTCATGTGGAGGAAGGGTTGAAATAAGCAGTAAAACTAATGCAGCAAATGTACTATAGCATTAGAACTTGATCCAGTATAAATAAATCAAAAGCCACATAGGTTTGGATGGTACGGCAGAGAGGGCGCTTTGGTGACACATAGCCTTGAGTTTGAATCCAGGCTCAGATACCGGCTGGCTCTGAGATCTTGGGAAGTTATGTAACTTCTCTGAGACCCAGTTTCCTGATCTGTAAAATGGGGATAATAATAATGACCTTGCAGAAGAGACAACAAGTCTGTGTTAACAATGTCCAATTATACTCAATAACTGCCAGGAATTATTAAGACAGGTAAAAATTTTTAAAAAGTTACTGACCAATCACAGAATAAACCTTCAATCAAGATGATCATTGAATACTTTAAGATGCAAGAGTGTAAATGCTAGCTGAACTGCAATATCAGTGTTCACATAGATTTATAACCTCAGGCATAAAGCACTCATTGTTTAGTTAATTATCAATGGGCTAATGATTAACATGCTCAGCAGCTAACTGAAAAGTTGATAAGTTGACTCCTCAGAAGAAAGGCCTGGTGACCTACCTCAGAAAAATCAACCATAGAGAACCGTACGGAACACTATTCTACTTTGACACGCATGGAGCTCTGGTAGCATAGTGCCTAAGGCATTTGACTGCTAACCAGAAGGCTGGTGGTTCAAACCCACCAGCCACTCCTCGGAAGGAAGATGGGGCAATCTACTTCCATAGTGATACTGCCTCGGAAACCCAAGGAGGAGTTGCTGTGAGTCGGTCTGACTCGATGGCACATAACAACAACAATAACAACGAGGTCGCCATGAGTCAGAACTGACACAATGACAACCTGTTTAACCCTGTGCCAGGCTCTTTCCCAGGCCACATAGCTTTGTCTCTAGGTTGCATACATCTTAATGCTTTGGAAGCTTGGTTTTAGAGAATGTCATCCCACAAGGAATCTGCAAACATCCTTAGAAACCAAGTCTGTTATCAAAAAGCCAAAATTAAATACTGAGACATGGAGCTGAGTTATGGCCAAGGCCCTCCAGATCTGGTGAGTGAGGCCAAGGAAACCAAGAAGTTCAATGATGTACAAATTGACACAACTAATTACTGGTGAGGTTAGGACAGAAGGAGAGTTTCACATTTGTTAATGTAAAACACGTTTAATGCTTGGTGTTAACACATCAACTTGCCACTGGCTAAGTGTGTGACCAATGAAGTTTTCTCAATCTTGGAAATTTCACCAGCTTTGCTGGCAGGTGGATTTTATTCCAAAACACAAAATTTAATGACTTCAGATGTTTATTCAGGGTCACCCATAAGCAGTTTTCTCACTCAGAAACATTCACAAACTGCAGTGAGTATGACTTAAGGAGGCAGCAAGTCACCTGAAAGGAGCTGAGGTAACAGGCAATACGATCTCTGTAACTGGCTACCAGTTACTGACAAAGCCAAGCAAGGTCGATGACCTGGGGCCAAGACTGTGGAAATGATCTTCTTTGGGCAGGTCCTCCATGCAAATGTAAGGAAGGGCCTAACACCTGATACTCAGGCAAGAAAGCCAAAAGGATTTTTGAAGTCTGATATTTACAGCATTGAAGCCAAATCTAAGTGGTGGTGGCTGTCAGTTGCCATCCAGTTGGCTTTGACTCATGGCAATCTATGCAAAACAGAACTAAATATTGCCCAGTCCTGTACCATCTTCTTGTGGTGTAGTGCCTAAGGCATTTGACTGCTAATCAGAAGGTTGGCAGTTCAAACCCACCAGCCACTCCTGGGAAGGAAGTTTGGGCAACCTACTTCCATACTGATACTGCCTCAGAAACCCAAGGAGGGTCATTATGAGTTGGATCCAACTCCATGGCAGTGAGTTTGGTTTGTTTGGTACCACCTTCATGAGTGATGGTATGTCTGAGTTCACTGTTGTTACTATTGTGAAGTGACTTCCAACCTAGAGGGTTCATCTTCTAGCACAAGACAGGACAGTATTCATTGGCTGATATTTGGGAGATGTCTTGGCCATTCTTTCTATCCTATCTTAGTCTGGAAGTTCTGCTGAAACTTGTCTACCATGACAAATATGCTGCTGGTATTTGAAATACTGGGGTATAGCCTCCAGCACAGCAAAACACAAGCCACGACAGTATGACAAACTGGTGAAGGGGTAGTAACCACTAATGATCTAGTGCCTACAGTTCACATAAAGCATGCTCACGTCTATGATCTCAACTGAGCTCACTTCAGGGTCCCCTGAGGCAAATAGAATCAGTATTTTTATTACTTTTATAACTATTATTTCCACTTCATAAATGAGGCCCTGAAGGCCTGAGTGACTTCCCCACAGCTACAAGTAGTCTATGCTATAGTTAGTATAGAAACCAGTCTCTTGGCTTCAAAGTGTGTGTTCTTAAAATTCAAACACGTAAAATGGAACCAGAGTGAGCATCTTCATCCTCAAATATACACTCTATACTGCTCACAGGCCCCTCTGCAACTTTTCAGGTGTAAACACCGTATCTTTCTAGCGGAGGACCTGGAGCCTATGTTTAAAAAACCCTGTGGCTTCCTTCTTCAGCACCTAGCACAGCTAACTGAGGGAACTCAACACTGAATGAATTAACAACCTCTGGTGGCATAGTGCCTAAGGCATTTGACTGCTAACCAGAAGGCTGGTGGTTCAAACCCACCAGCCACTTCTCGGAAGGAAGGTTGAGCAATCTACTTTGAGATAGTGATACTGCCTCAGAAACCCAAGGAGGGGTCACTATGAGTTGGATCCAACTTCACGCCTGTTCTGATTACCTAGTGCTGCTCTGATAGGAATATACCACAAATGGGATGGGTTTAGCAAACAGGAGTTTATTCTTACAATTTGGAGGCTTTAAGTCCGAGTTCAAAGTGCCAGGCTCTAGGGGCTGGGTGAAAGCCCTTCAGCCTTAGGCGTCAGCTCTGCCTCCAGCTCCCCAGCCCACTGGAGCTAGAGGCATTTCTTCCCTCAGACAGCTCCTGGCTGCTGAGGCTGCCGAGCCCAAGGTTGACAAGTAAAATGGCACAATCTCAATGTTACCAAACTACATGGCAGACCATTAAGTCAAGTATTGTATTGTATTGTAAGTCCCAAGATCGCAGAGCATGGCAGGATGCCGAACTACAACCATGTACATGCAGGGTCCAAGCATGTCACAAGTCAGGGACCATTCCCAAACTGCTTCTCATATATGGGAAGCAGGCCACATACCCAAAGCAGCTACTCAGCTGCTTGTGGTAGATCCCACCATGGAGTTGATTGCCAGTCTCATCATGGGGAATAACTACCACTAGCTGCCCAGCCACTTAACTGGGCCCAGCCAAGTTGACACACAAACATAACCACCACAGAGGCAGTGCATTGCACTTTGTTAGCTGGACAACAAGGAGCCCTGGTGACACAGTGGTTAAGCATTTGGCTTCTAACCAACAGGTTGATGGTTCAAACTCACTAGCTGCTCCACAGGAGAAAGATGTGGCAGCCTGCTTCCATAAAGATTCACAGTCTTGGAAACCCTATGGGGGCAATTCTACTCTGCCCTATAGGATCTCTATGAGTTGGAGTTGACTTCACGGCAATGGGTTGGTTGTTGTAGTTAGACAATAACAGCCGTGCTTGAGTCAGAGCACAAATGCAGTGAGCACAAGGAAGGAAGCGAAGCACGAAAACATATGGTGATGGTGTCAGAACTATTGACTGCATAGCCAGTGGAAGCACAGGGCTACACACAGTTGACAAGGGCAAGAAAGGAAGCAGCACAGCCCATGCCCATGAGCAGCGTATGGGCAGTTTCATGGAGGCCAAACACGTGTGAAATGCTTACAAATGCATGTGAAGTAAGTTTCAAATGGGTAGAAATGTAAAATGTTTCAAGTAGGGAGATGACTTGTGTAAAGTGGTGAAGTGGATAGGACATCCATCCATGGGGAATCTGTATACAAGGTCCATAAACACACTTCTTCATCAACCCTGCAGTGGTCTGAAGTTTAAGGACATTCTCACTGGCTTAACCAACTCACAGTGGATTCTTGGTATGCCAAACAATATCTCTATGCTCCTAACAGCCTCTGAAGGAGCAAAAGCACCCCTCAGAGGTGGGTTCTGAGCCTCCTGATGCAATCATCAACTGATTGGTGGTGTTAGTTGCCTTTGAGTTGATCCTGACCCTTGGTAACCCCATGTGTGCAGAGTAGAACTGCTTCATAGGGTTTTCAAGGCTGTGACCTTTGGGAAGCAGATTGGTGGGTCTGTCTTCCAAAGTTCCTCTGGGTGGGTTCAAATCAACAACGTTTTGGTGAGTAGTCAGGCATTTAACCATTTGTTCCACATTTTGTTGTTATGTGCCATCAAGTAGGACCCGACTCATAGTGACCCCTCCTTCGGTTGCTGAGGCAGTATCACTATGGAAGTAGATTGCCTAACCTTCCTTCTGAGAGTGGCTGGTGGGCTTGAACCACCAGCCTTCTGGTTAGCAGTCAAGTGCCTTAGGCACTATGCTACCAGAGCTCCCTTGTTCCACATAGGGACTCCTAATAGATGGGAGTAACTACTGATAGTCTAGTACCTACAGTTCATAAAGAGGATGTGTATTGTGAATGTTGATTAGTAGGAAAACATTACATTTTCCTTATTTGTGGCTAACCACCACTGCCTCATCTGACAAACATTTATGGAACATTTACTGTATGCCAGGTCCAAGAGCTAGAGGCAGAACTAGCACCTGGCCCTTGCATTCATTGCTCACAACCCCGGAGTGGACAAGAGTAGCATTTTGGGGGGCAGGACAGTGTGTTCAGCAGGGCCACTTACCCCAGGTTGGAAAAGAACAGTTAAGAGTGTGGCAGAAGAGAGGCATCCTGGAGGAGGGGAGGGGACTTGAAATCGCAATAACCTATAAACTGGAGTTTTGGTGAAACTTGACTTATTATCAGAGGTAATTGGAAAAGTATATTTAGAAAGAAGGAACAATTTTACTGCCAAATTGGATTTGTCTGTGCATGTTTAACAGCTTCAACTATGAGCCCTAAGGATTTAATAGTGGTGCTGTCACAGCCAAAAAATTGGTTAGGAGAACTCGTGAGGGGGTAAATGTGGAGTCAGAGGTGAAGTATTTACGTGAACACTGGAACATGCTGAAAGCCTAAAGGCTGCTGAAATGCTATTCATGGGACATGAAATAACCCACCTTTTGACAACTCATACCCTGCACAGTACTGCCAAACACCTAGCATCTGTTCAAATGTATTATGAGGCATTTCCTCGGGGAGGGAACGTGAAAGAATTATAAGCAGCTGCTGAAGGGTGTGCTAGCAGGGGACACTGCTTCCACGCTGCAAATGCATGTACAAACTTACTCATTAAACTTAAACACCATTAAAGAATATGGACATGCTGGAAAACGTGTGAGGAATTCAATCACAAGCTTAAAGAGGTCACAAAACATCTTAAGAAGTAGGCCTTGGAAAAAGCAAACGAGCCAATCCATCTGACCTCTAAAGTTCTGTCTAGGAAGATGTATCTGTTCCCACCAGGTGAATCACTTTTATTGTCCATGCCCTTACTCAAACCATTTCAAAGCCTACAATTTACAAGTAACCTGTGTCTATTTGTCTAATTCAACTTTTATAGGTATTAAATGGATTTTGTTTTCTGGAGAACTTGCGTATGGTTCCTAAGATCCTTTCTGGGTGAAACTGTCTTCTACGGTGTATTTCCATCCTAGAGTCACTATGGGAGGAGAAGAATAAAGCCATGTGATATGGCAGTGGTACAAATACATAGTTATATTGGGTTACTTTCTTTTATTTAACCTTTTAGGCTCAGTTCTTGCTCCCTGGGTAACTCTGGGAATTCTCTAGAGGCGTGCAGGAGACGTGAATCTAGCTCTTTGTGTCTGTAACTGTACACCTGTTATTGATACAGAGGATGAAAAAAAAAAACACCAAACACAATTGTTCTATTTTTAAGTCGTTGTACTCTTTCCTGGGGAAGGAAAGATGCCCTTTCTCCTCTTGAAACTTACCAAGAGCCAGCTATTCCGCTGTAGAGTAAACTTAATTTCTAAACTTTGAAGACAGATGATCTTAAAGTACTGAGGGAAAGTGTGTGTGTGTGTGTTTGTGTGTGTCTGTCAGTTGGGACCAGGTTGCCAAAATAAATCTTTGCTAGTAACCAGAAATGCTTGTCAGGGAAGTGAACAAGATGGCAATCAGAAAACTCCCTAAACAGCACACATGCTCACATCCTGGGGCAGAACTGCGTGCTAAGGCTTCTAGTAGGCATGCCACCCAATATTAGCTGAAAGATTGAATCAGTGTATCTTTCCAGGAAAAGCATGGCAGAGTTCTTTTTGCCTCTTTTTTTTTTTTTTTTTAAGCCAACTGCATAAATTGGCAGTAGAGTGCAATATATCTCTAAGTCAAGAAATCCATTGTTGGTTTTTCTGGTCTGATTCTGCTCAAGGAAGCAGAGTAAGATAGTTTGAGGAGGAGCAGGGTCATGTTAGAACTTCAGCTATTCATCCAGACAATAGTCACCTCTTTGGAAAATGTTATGTAGTGCAGATTACATTCTTTTTATTTTTACACTAATGCAGAAACTTTCTAAAAATATTGTTGACTCTCCAGAGTCTCGCTGGGGGTGAAGAGCTGAACAAAATGGTCCCCATTCACATGAAGCTTAGAGTTGGCCAGAGGAGGTCGAGAATGACAATAATGCCATGTAACTACACCACACAGGCAGTTAAGGTTTCCTGGAGGAAGCAATGTGAAGGTGACTCCTGTGGGTAAGTAGGGTTTTACAGCGAAGAAGTGGGGAGTGTAGGCAGACACTGTGGCAGTGTGGCAGGGAGGAAAAGGAAGAACAAGCAGGAGTCAAGCAAGCCAGGTCAGACGTGAGTGATAAGCTCAGAGCTGAGTTTCAGGAAGATCATTCTTTTTCTGAAAAGTGGGTTGGAAGACAGCAAGACCTGGGCTGAGGTGAGGGGGCAGAGAGACCAGGAAGAGTTGTTGCCATAGATTAGCAGTGAGATGGTGTTGGCTTGGTCTCCCATGGAGGCTGTGGTCATAGAGAGAAGTCAATCGAGTTAAAGAGGTAGAATCAACCACCTTGGGAGTGGAGGAGGAGAAGCCAAAGGAGGGGCCAAGTTTCCAGCTTAGCCCCCACATTTTACATTTTCTTTGATTTAAAAAAAAAAATTCAATTGTTTTCCTAATCTATCTTCCTTCTTTCCTTCCTTCCTTCTTAAATCAAAATGACTAAATTTTCCTCCACAGTTATTTTCTTTTCCAGGAATAAATTTACTCTATGTGTACCAACCATCTTCATAATAATGAACCAGTTGTGTAAAACTGTAGTAGCTTGAAAGAGATTCTTGGAAGGCAAGGAAGCAAGGTTAGATTTATTAAGTCTTCACTGTGTCTATACGTTTATGTTAAAGACAATTCTAGTTATGTGTACACCTGTAGACTCATCTTGAAGCTCTCTCTCTGAGAAAAAAGCAAGTTTGTGGGCCTAAGAAAATAGCAATTACGTTGTCAAAATGGTCTTCCGAGGTGCCTCTGGTGGGTTCGAACCACCAGTTAATGTTTATTATAGTTATGTTTAGAAAACAGAATCCTTTAGAGATAAAGGACTCCAACAATAACCAGCCTTTCCCACACAGACTAGAGAGAGAAAGTCCTTATCCTGTATTTGGGAGAACTAGAGGTCAAGGGAAAAACAGTGGACAAGTTCACTCAACATCTAATCTAGATTTCCCACTGGCCTCTATACTAGGAATAGGATGCTCTGGATAAAAATAGTAAGTTAGATAGACATTTCCAAACTCTGCTTTTGTATTTACCCTGCAATGAATGTATTCCTGAAAGTGAAATCAATATTCCTAAAAGTTTGAGTCAAATTTTAAATGCACTAAAGTAACCCCTGGTGGAACATTTTGTAATTCATTATTTTTGGAAATCTCACACAGTGATTCTTGATTAGGAAGGCATATCAGACTTAGTAGGAGCTCTGGTAGTATAGTGGCTAAGGCACTTGACTGCTAACCAGAAGGCTGATGGTTCAAACCCACCAGCCACTCCTCAGAAGGAAGGTTGGGCAATCCTACTTCCGTAGTGATACTGCCTCGGAAACCCAAGGAGGGGTCGCTATGAGTCAGGGCTGACTGGACGGCATATAACAACAACAACAACAACAACATCAGACTTAGTGGTGGGGGCAGGGTGTAAGGACAATGAATATCAGAATGACCTTTAGGATCCTTTTAAACCATACAAGTTTGCATTGGACCTTCTGCTCCCTTCCCCCTAGTAAAAACAAGAGGTTACATTAGCTACTATTACTTAGAAAGGTGATTTTATCCCATACATGTGTTTGGGCGAGAAAAATTCAGAGAACCACTGATCTAGACTTTTTGTTAGGGTATTTATTTTCTCAAGCTATACCTTGTCCTTTCAGCACAGTCATGAATTGTTTTAGAACACATCTGTTGGAACGAAATTCCTGAAAAAGATAGAAATATCTTTCTTTCTAACAGCAAAATAACGAGCTACATAAGGTGTGTTCTTTATGTCACTTTTCAATCTTGGTTTTGTCAAGCAACAAAGGATAGAATTGTGGTTTTTTTTGTCAAGCAACAAAGGATAGAATTGTGGTTTTTTTTTTGGGGGGAGGGAAGCCTAAAAGTATGAATTTAATACAGTTGTCCATTTTTTGTTGTTGTTTTGTTTTTAGAATAGAGATAAAATTCTCAGAGAATCTTTTACCCTTGAGCCAATCAGATAAATTCATTCATCTAGGATCAACTTGTGTCTTACAATTACACACGCATAAAGAATAGAATTACTGTCCAGCTAGGACTGTTCATTGTATGTATTAGAAAAGTGTGTATTTGTGATGCTTCCTTTGAGTGTTGTTTTGTTTGCTTTCTTTTTTTCCCAACTAGGATCTTAGCGAGTCTTGAACCAGAGGTCGTTAGTGCAGTTAAGGTCATGAGATCAAAGTCCTGCACTTCCTCTCTTTGAGTCTTTCACAACTTCATGGTTGAAGGGAAAACAGAGGGAACTGCTGTCTCTAAAGACTAGTCCCACACTGGGCCTATTCATGACAAAAGTCAGTTCTGTTGAAGTCTCTCACCTGATGAGGATATGCTTTTTGAGTGTGGATTTCCATTATCTGTGCACGTGGGTGGTTGGTATCAGTAGCTCAGTGTCACCACAAGGTCAGGGGGTGATCCTAGGAGAACACTGTGATTATGGCCAAAGCCTATCAAAGCCATAAATACCTGCCAAGGGCAACCAAAGGCTGTAAAATCTGAACTCTCAAACTCTCCAGAGGAGACAGTACTGGGTGGGGCACTGAATTCTGAGGTTGTCCAAAGATCTGACTAACTATTTATGGAGGTAACAATGGTAGAATCTGCAGGTTCTAATTAACTTTAAGAACTGTGTTCTAAATTGCATTAATCATCAGTGAAAAAGTTTATTGACACTAATGTCAGATTTCCTTGCAAATCTCCTAAATTAAATTTTTGAAACTAAGGTTGCTGTTTTCCTGAGGAGCACCGTCCTGTCTGTAAGTGAAATTGTTATACGATGTCATTAAAGAAAAACAAATGAAAATCTGAAACTTAGTTATGTAGGATCATGAAGCTGTCGCTGCATCTTCATGGTGAGTACAGGCCTTATCGACTCTTGCTAATGGGTGTTTTGGCACAGTGGTTAAAGTGCTTGGCTGCTAACCTAAAGGTTGACAGTTTGAACGCATCTGCCCTTCTGCAGGAAAAAGATGTGGCAGTCTGCTTCTGTAAAGATTTACAGCCTTGGAAACCCTATAGGACAGTTGTACTCTGTCTACAGGGTTGCTTTGAGTCAGAATCAACTCAACAGCAATGGGTTTTGTTGTCATCTAGAATCTACATTTTATTAGAATAGCTACATTGTGGCCAGTGACACCAGGAGTGGGAAATGCAGATGATTTCAAAGAGAAACATCTCAGGGACCAAAGCAACCCCTGACCTTATACCCCTGACCCTTACACTCCAACAGCACAATTAATGTGGGGTGAATGCAGTATACTTTTAAAGGCCCGCCAGCACCTCTGCTTCCCACCAATGGCACTATTGGTGCTCTGCCACGTACCAACAACATTTCTGAGAATCTTTTTTAAAAAAAACATCTCTATGAACATTAATTGTGAGCCTTATCAAAATAGAAAGTTTTCAAAGATGTAGGAACAACTTGGTAGAATTTTTTTCCCTGAGAGACCATGAATATTACACTACAAATTGTTTTCCTTTTAATATCAAAATCCCATTTTTCCATTGGGGAGGTTCTGTCATTATCCAGATGAACGCATGCTCACAGAGCACCCACTGCCCAAGTAGCGCCTTTTATAAGCATCCTGCCTGCAAAGTGTAATAAGAGTGGACACGTGCTTTCTGCCTTCATGTAGCCTGCACTTGGGAAGGAAGCTCTGGCCCTGGGCCACCACAGCATACCACCAACGCATATCACAGGGCTAACGAACAAAGCTGACACACATAGCAGAGTGTGGTTTTGTCCAACCACTGGCGGTAGATATTACTGAGCAATGTTTAACATTTAGATTTCCAAAAAACTTGGGATGGTTTGTTTGTTCTTTTGAGGGTTTTGATTTCATGCCTGTCGTGTGGATTTCAACACAGGGAAATCTGAAACAGCAATATAAATAGAGGAAACCAATTGTTAGTGAAAACGAGCCAGGCCTTCTTATCAAGGATACTCCATGCAATGCTCTATTGGTGCTCCCCCAGTTTCCCTTGGCCTGACCAATAATCCAGCCTGTCTCTGGTAGGAGCATCAACAGAGGTTCTGAAGGAAGGCAATGCTGCCCTCCTTGACATCAACATCAAAAGACTCAACCGTCTTTAGCTTTCTCTTAACAATTCTTGCTTTGTGTCTTTAAAGAGTATTCAATGACTTAAATTTAGCTTAAAAGAGCCTCTTGGGAGTTTTCTTTAATGAACACAAAAGAAGGCCTTGTGATTAAGTTACTAATGACTTGTAACGTGCTACTTAGGTATCTGTCAGAGGACATTGTCACCGATGCAGCAAGCTGCTTGGACTGTAGTTCTGCTTGTTGTTGTTGTGTGCTGTCAAGTTGATTCTGACTCATGGCCACCATACAGGACAGAACCAAACCACCCCACAGGGTTTCCTAGGCTGTAATCTTTACGGGGGCAGGTAGCTAGCCTTTTCTCCTGCGGAGCTGCTGGTGAGTTAGAACCACTGACTCTGTGGTTAACAGCTGAGTGCTTAACCATCATTGTGCTACCAGGGATCCTTGTAGTCCTATTGAGGCTTAATAATAGCAATAATCTGACTACGATAATCTAGCTTATCCAGTAAAAGTAAACTTTGTGCAGCCCCTGCTGGGAATTCAAATGTGAGACAGAAGGTGAATGAGTTAAGTCAAAAGTTACTGAGAGTGGTCAGTGTAGAACCTTACCCTGGCAAGCTTGACTTTGGCCTTTATTGCTGGTCAAAGGGCAATGGAAGTCATTTTTTGAAATGCAGATTTCAAGATCTGGGTGTAAGATAATTTTCAAATGAACTTGAACCCCTCCTCAAAAAAGGAAATAGTCAAAATGGCATATCTACTAGTGGCACATTAGATCAGCCATTGAAAAGCCTAAGGGTACTATTGTACTCTGACATGCATGCAGTTGCCAGGAGGCAGAATTGAGTGGACAGTAACTGGTTTTACTGGTATTTGTTGTTGTTGTTGTTAGGTGCCATCACGACGTCTCCAACTCACAGCAACCCTATGCACAGCAGAACGAAACACTGTCCAGTCCTGTGCCAGCTCCACGATCCTTGCTATACCTGAGCCCATCGTTGTAGCCACTGTATCAATCCATCTCATTGAGGGGCCTTCCCTTTTTTCATTGACCCTCCACTTTACCAAGTGTGGTGGTTAAGTTTGTGTGTCAACTTTGCTAGGCCTGGCTGAGTGGCTGGGCAGCTGGATGTAGTATTCCCCATGATGAAACTGGTAATCAACGCCATGGTGAAATCTACTGTGAGCAGCTGAGTAGCTGCCCTAAGGAAGTGGTCTGCTTCCTGTATATAAGGAGAAGCCTTGGGGAATGGTCTCTAGCATATGGCACGCTTAGACCCTGAATGTAACCATGTTGTTGTTCAGCAGCCTGCCATGCTCTGCCAACCTTGGGACTTATAATGGACTTGAATTAATGGCCTGCCATGTGGTTTGGTAACATTGGGACTGTGCCTTTTTATTTGTCAACTTTGGGCTTGTTAGCCTCAGCAGGCAGTAGCTGCCTGAAGGAACAAATGCCTCTAGCTTCAGTGGGCCAGGAACAAGAGGCAGAGCTGAAGTCCAAGGTCAAGGGGCTTTCACACAGTCCCTAGAGCCTGGCATTTTGAACTCGGACTTCTACCCTCCTGAACTGTAAGAGAATAAACTCCTGTTTGTTAAGGCCATATGATTTGTGGTACATTCTTGTCAGAGCGGCACTAGATAACCAGCATGATATCTTTCTCCAGGGAATGGTCCCTTCTGATAACATGACCAAAGTAGATGAGATGAAATCTGATATTAGCAATACATTTTAGTTATTTTACACCCAAGAGATCTCTTACTTTTACTTACAGAGACATATGGTTTAGCTAAAACTTGTAAACCATGACTTATGTAGTTTGCGTATTATTATAGTGCATTTTACATTGAATAGTAAAATTCAAAATGGTAAGTCTTTTTGGCTTTACTAAAACAATTTTAGAAATTCTTTAAAATGTAGATGGTAAACTCATCAATTATAATACTTTGCTCCATTAATACATAAAATTTGTATTTGCCCAGTTATATAGTAAATAAGGGGAGCTCTGGCAGCATAGTGCCTAAGGCACTTGACTGCTAACCAGAAGGCTGGTGGTTCAAACCCACCAGCCACTCCTCGGAAGGAAGGTTGGGCAATCCTATTTCCGCAGTGATACTGCCTCGGAAACCCAAGGAGGGGTCGCTATGAGTCGGGGCTGACTCGACGGCATATAACAACAACAACATAGTAAATAAGAATAAAATTAAAAATATAAAGCAGGTAATATCTTAATGTCAATTCTTTTGAAAGGGGGCATTCCAAATTGTTTCTTCCTTATCAATCTAACCTATCACAGTTACAGTTTTTCTACAAGGCTTTCAAAGGACATTATGTACTGGTTCCAGTTAGATTGCTCTCTCTCTAAGTCTGGACTTACTTTCAGAAAGGAGTAAAGCAAATTCTTGAGTTAGCCAATTTGTTACTTCAGTGATCAGATATCTCTCTAAGTGAAGGGTCAGTGATCAGATATCTCTCTAAGTGAGACATTCCTCCACCCCAGCTGTCTCTGTGTTGCCTGGAGAGGTAGGTGGGGGTGAAGGTGGAGGTAGGGGAAGACACAGACTGAAGCAAGGAAACCTCTGGATTGCATACTGGAGTTCCATCCAAGGAATGTGGATACTAAGGCTGCAGAGCTGATACAGATCTCACTGGTAGGAAACGGGTTTCATAGACTGCTTCAGTCTCCTGGTCTGGTATAGCTCGGACTGGCCTTGTTGCTGAAGATTCTGTTGAGGTTTTTTACAATAGTACTAAATACGATATTCATTGTAATTCTTTCTATTACAAATTATAATCCCAGTCCAGTTGTTTTCAAATCTGAAAGAAAGCAAATCTACTTTCCTTAGAACTAGTCATTTCCACCATAGTTTATAGTCTACTTGCATTATACTTTGTAAACACACTTAATGGTGCTTATTTATAGTAAGTGCAAACCACAGTAAAGAATCCTTCTCAATGACTGTCACTATGACTGTCCACTCATCACTGTATATAGCTCACTATGCAGTCTTAATATATAAAGAACTACTATTATTCAATAATAAAAAGATGAATAACCCAACTTAAAAAATGAGCAAAGAATCTGAATAGACATTTCTCCAAAGATAGACAAATGGCCAGTAATCACATGAAACATGCTTTAAATCATTAGCCAACAGGGAAATGCAAACAGAAAATCGCAACAAGATATCACTTCAGCTCTGGTGGTAGAGGTTAAGGCATTTTGGCTGCCAACCAAAAGGTTGATGGTTCAAACCCACCAGAACTCCATGGAAGAAAGATGTGGCAATCTGCTTCCATATTACAACCTTGGAAACTTAGTAGGGTAGCTATGAGTCAGAATTGACTCAATGGTAATGACATAGGATGCCCATAAAAAAATAAAACAAACAAACAAACGAAAAACAGAACATAGCAAATGTTGTCAAGAATATGGAGAAGTCTGAATCCCCATTCACTGCTATGAGAATATAAAATGGTGCAGCTGTTTTGGAAAACAGTTTGGCAGTTCCTCCAATGTTTCAACATGGTTACCATATGATCCAACCATTCTACTTCTACTTACATACCAAGGGAAAAAGAAAACATATGTCCACACAAAAAGTGATATATAAATGTTCATAGCAGCATTTTTTATAATGGCCCTAAATCAGAAAGAATCCAAATGTCCATCACTGATAAATAGATAAATAAAATGTGTTATATTTGTGCAATGGAATATTATTTGGCAATAAAAAACAAAGCACTGATACATACTACAGCATGAATGAACTTTGAAAACACATGAAATGAAAGAAGCCATCACAAAGCACCATATATTGTCTGATTGCATTTACAGAAAACATCCAGAATAGGCACATCCATAGAAATAAACCCAAAACCAAACTCACTGCCGTCAAGTTGGAACTGACTCATAGCGACCCCTCCTTGGGTTTCCGAGGAAGTATCTCTATGGAAGTAGATTGCCCAACCTTCCTTCCAAGGAGTGGCTGGTGGGTTTGAACCACCAGCCTTCTTGTTAGCAGTCAAGTGCCTTAGGCATTATGCCACCAGAGCTCCTTCTATAGCGATAGAAAGATTAGTAGTTGCCTTGGGCAATAGGGAAAGGGAGGGGGAGTTGAAGGGTGATAGCTAGGGTTATGGAGTTTCTTTTGGGGTAATGAAAATGTTCTAAAGTTGACTGTGGTGCACTGAATATACAACTCTGTGAACATATTAAAAGCCAATGAATTGTACACTTTATTATTTTTTTCTTCAACCAGATTTATTGATTATAACAAAATTCTATATACAAAGTAACTACTTCAAAAACAGCATCCTTTCCTACTAATATTTTGATAGGTTAGTCCACAGAGTGCCAGAAACCAGCTTACTCTGAAATAAACAGAAAAGTGCCCAATCTCTTAAAAGCTTACGAGTGGCCATCCAAGATACAACCACTGGTCTCTTGTCTTCAGGAGCAAAGAAGAGTGAAGAAAACCAAAGACCCAAGGAAACAATCAGTCCAAAGGACAAATGGACCACAAGAAACTCAGCCTCCACAAGTCTGAGACCAGAAGAACCAGACGGTGCCTGGCCACCACCACCAACTGCCCTGACTGAGATCCCAGATTGCAGTCCTGGACAGAGTGAGAGAAAAATACAGAACAAAATTCAAATTCATAAAACAAACCAGAGCCACTGGTCCAACAGAGACCAGGGGTGGCTCCGAGACCATGGTCCCTAGAGACTCCCTAAACCTAGAACTAAATTCAGAAGGCAAGGAGGGGCAGAAGAACTTGAATAGAAATGGGGAACCCAGGGCAGAAGTATGGAAATGCAGATGCACTGAGGGTACTGCAACGAAAACCACAAAACAATCTATGCACAAATTGTTGAATGGGGAACTAATCCGTCCTGCAAACATTCTCCCAAATCACAACAAAATATTCAAAAGAAAAGAAAAATGCCCAGTACATATTAAATAAATAGTGTAAATGCTGGAACTTTAACAGTTCTATAAGATAATAAACATGATAGGCTTGAGTCCTTATGGTAGGCTGGAGAACTGATATGACATATCAAGACTCATTTTGTGCATTGCCTTGGTGATGCCATAGTGCATAGTGCATAGTGTAATGTTCCTGTTATTCGATTCCAGACACGCCACAGGACTCATAGGACTATGGGTGGCTTCTTGCTGGGCTAGAACAGATATCACCCCAGCATGCTTATCTAACAGGGTCCCACAGCAGCCCAGATTGAGTCCTTGTGAATCTGTGCCAGGACTCCAACAATGTATGGATTCTTCACTGTGTCCTACAAGTGTTGCTGCAAGGTCCATCCCACCTGCTGTCACCCGGGGCCGAGGATCCTGCAGCCTGTCGATACATTCTGCACTACCTGAACCATATATTTAAATGAGTGAATTCTAGGTAGGTGAATTATTAAACTGTTTTAGACAAGTGCAATCAAACTAAACAAAGCTAAGTCTACTGATACCCAGAAAGAATTTTAGACACTTCCTATCAATAAAAGAACCTCTCTTTCTATTGCAACATAGGTTTCTACCCATTCTAAGAAATAATGGTTGGGGTAGGGTGGATGTGGGTCAGGTATGTTTCCAGCAGTTGAACCTCTGATGCACATTGCTCTAAATGCGTCTCTCACATAAGAGAAACATGTTTACGTGATGTATATAGCACTTCTCAGCTACCTGACCTCACTTGGTCGTTGTCAAGTTCACGCTCAGATGTTTATTTAATGGGAAATTATAGAGTGATTCAAGCATGTTCCCACAGAACATTTGTGCTCTGTAAACTGAACTCAAGTGTGCCCAGTTAAAATCAAATAATGATGTCATGTGCCCAACAGAGAGAAAAAAAATGAATAAAATGATTATTTTATAAAAAAATGAATAAAATTAATTCTCTCAATTTTAAGATTTTCTACTATAATTTTTTCTTAATTCAAGCCTTTGTTGCTGATGGCTTGTTTGAATGCTACCAGAAAAGGGGCAATACAATGAAATACTATATCGAAATGAGATAGGAGAAAACTTGTCAATCATGCTTAGTTCAATGGAGTATAGTGTTCATAGAAATAGTTTACAGTGTTGCTCTTACACTGCATAAGAGCCATATTTTCTCCCAGTAAATGTGTTTCTACTTCATAATATAAAATCCAGTAAGTAAACATTTTTAAATGTATCCCCCACAAAAAAAAAATTATGAATTTTATGTTTGTTAACCCTAAATGTTTGAGAACTACTACATTAATGTCTGGCTGTAAATGATCTTTGAGTCCATGCCGAAAGAATGCTTTCAGATACATCATTAAACATAGGGTCTCAAAGACTACCACATCTTATTCTAAAATGAAAAAATATGGCAAGATTCCAGTAGAGAAGCTACTGAGAGTTCCATTATTTTTTCTTAAATACTTAGTGTTTAGTAGATGACATTAAGGATTTTTTTATTTATATGTATCCCTGTAATATAATTTAAGAAAATTTTGCAATGTATTTTCATGAATTCAGCTCTAAAATAAAGAAACTTCAGCTCTTAGCAAAAACAGCCTTGAGAACACTATGTTCCAATTACAGCTCATTTAGAAGTAATCCAGTTGAGAAACCTTAAAGTACACAACCAAATTCTGGAAAAGTTGTACATTAAAAAAAAAAGCTACTACCAACATTAGTGGTACCGCCAGTCTATAGTCCTTTTCAGAACTGGGGGGACTTTGGTAAAAGGAACAAACATACGAAGCTTTGTGGGCACTCATATATTGTGCTATAATGGAAAAGTGTGTTCCCAAATTTCATAACACAGACATGCTATTGCTGCATCTCCTATTAAATACATGTCACTCTCTAGCCGCAGGAGAGTTCTGGTAATTAATAAAAAGCATTGATACAGAACTAGTACCAGAAACAGAAACACAGTCAAGAGCTTGAATAGCTACAATTCCTTCAAGTGATTGATAGCCCTTGGTATGGGGGAGGCATGAAAGAAACATAAAATTGATTAAAATCATGTTAAAATATTACACTTTTTTATGTTTTTTTAATTAAAAAGTCTTTTGATCCTTTAAGAGATTCATTGACATGTCTAGTATTTGCTTCAAAATAATCCAGTGGTGGTGGAGGTGGGGTAATGGATAAGGGTGGGAGGCCAGGAATATTACAGGTGAAACAAGATTGTGTGTGTATTATTTTTTTTTTTTTCAACACTACTAACAAATCCAGGAGCTCTGGTAGCATAGTGGCTAAAAGCACTTGACTGCTAACCAGAAGGCTGGCAGTTCAAACCCACCAGCCACTCCTCGGAAGGAAGGTTGGGCAATCCTACTTCCGTAGTGATACTGCCTTGGAAACCCAAGGAGGGGTCGCTATGAGTCGGGGCTGACTCGACGGCACATAACAACAACAACAACAACAACTAACAAATCCTGAATAATATCGATTCCATTTGAATAGTCTAACTCTAGGAACCCAACAATGATCTTACTCTTTTTTATAGCACTCTTCCTAAATGATTAACCACAGCTTCTCCTGAATTGTTTAGTTACCCCACAGGACCACATAGCCCAGACACTGGCCACCTTAATATAGTGTCCTGTGACAGGAATACCCGTTGGTAAGTAGGGGGAAGTTTCTTCTTTTCTGAAGACCAAACAGAAACTCAAGCAACTGTCTGCAATAATAAATAAATACAAAAAAAGCAAAGTCTTTTTTTTTCCCCAGATGAGGAAGTCCAGAGATGAGAATCTGAAAGCAGCAGTGTGGCACTGATCATGTGTATGTTGTTGGGTTACAAAGTGAGGCCTATCATGGGGTAGGGCAATAGCTTCCAACCTGGGATTTGAGATTATGGCAAGCATCTTCTCACGAAGTAGCTCAAAGAAGTTTATCTTGCCTGAGAAACATAAGACTAGGGAACACTGATTCTACCCTGACTCAAAATTGGCTGGATCATTCCAACAAATCAGTCTTACAGCAGAGAACATCACCACCCCAAAGCCTTTCTGCATATCATGAAATGCCCACTAAACACTGAACAGAGTGAAGACAATGTACCATCTCCTGGAGGCTTATACTCCATGACACTGTCACAGAAAGACTTGTGAGAGAGAAGATCCTTCTCTCTCCTGCTGGCAACAGATGCACCATATTTCATTTGGCTTTAAGGGAGACAGAGGAGTCTTTACAATGGAATGCAGGTATCCTGTTATTTCCAGGATAAGCAGCTCTCCTAGCAAGATGTCCATTCAAAGCAGAGTCGATAGAATGGATATCTTGTATGTGTGCATGTGTGTGCATCTGTCTCTGTGTATCTGGAGTATTTTTGTGCTTTGCTAAGTATATTTCAAATCATTTTACTCATACAAATAGTATGCATTCATGTATCACTTGAGTAATACAAATGCCTTTAAATAAAACCATATGAGATTACAATGGATAATAACCTGCTTTTCTGGAGGCATGGGAGAAAAAGGCATTCTTTGGGAGTGGAAAATGGTATAGACTTTTTTGGAATGTAGCAATAACTTTCTGGATTTTAAATGAACAGACTTAAATGAATGCACTAACAATTTTGCTTTTAGTAACCATTCATACAGAAATAGTGCACAAAGATGTAGTTAATGAAGTTCACTGCAGTTTTATTTGAAAGAGCAAAAAACTGGAGACAACCTAGTCATTAAATAATAAAGCATATCTACATGTAATGATATGGGAGAATATTCATGAAATACTTTTTATCAAAGTGAGTATATTGCAGAACAATACATAAGACTATTTTTTTGTAAGCAAAATGGTATATAAAATGTACGTAAGCTTTTGAAAAATGAAAGGTTGATACTCTGAGTAGTTATCATGTGTCAGGCCATTTCTAAATGCTTCAGGGGCATTAATTTACACCTTCACAACAATCCAATGAGATAATAATATTTATCCTGATTCAAAGATGAGGACACTGAGGCAGAGAGTGATTAAGTAGCTTGTTCTAGGTCAATGAACTGAAAAATGGCAAAGCTGGCCTTTGAACTCGGGTACTCTAACCTTACCAGAGACAGCACCAAGGAAGAAGACCCTTTGAGCCCAGGATCCTTGTACTGAGAACCTTCTAGGCTCAGGGGAACATTGATGCCAAGACACATGGTGATCTCCAAGGAATGTTGGGCCTACATTGCTGAAAATAGACAAGGACCTTCCCTCCAAGCCAACAAAGAGAAGGCCTTCCTTGAGGGCTGGCACCCTGAGTTTGGAGTTCTAGCCTCCTGAACTGTGAGATAACAAACCTGACCCTAGAGCCAGCACCCTGAATTTGGACTCCTAAATGGTGAGAGAACAAATTTCTTTTTTTTTTTTTTTTAAAAACCGTTTGTGGTATTTGTTATCACAGCACTAAATACTTAAGACAGGCCCTTAGCCAGTTCTTGGTGCCCAAGAGACTACTAGGTGTGCTCCTGAGCACTTCTGAGTAATTGTCAATCTCTGTTGCTCCAGATGCAGGACTAGGACCAACAGGTGGATCTTACAGGAGACAGACTTCAGTGCAGCAGCTTAAACCATCCAAGAATGGAATGTTTCAGAAGAGTCTGGATGGTCACCTCAAGGGTGCTGGGCAAGAGTTCCTACTCTGGGCTCTTAACACCCCCACATCCTTCTAGCTCAGAGACCCTCAATCTGTGGCCCCTCCTCAAAGGTGAGCAGCTACCTTCCTAAAAGCTGAGTGGCTCCTCTCCTAAAGGGAAAGTTTCTGTGGTTCAAACTCTGTTAGGTATCTCTTCTCTCCAGGTTCCCATCTTTGACTATTCTGGGAATATCACAGGGCCCCACCTTTGGCTCTTACTGTACTTAATGATGAAAGAGTCAGGTGTGAGGAAATCAATGCAGGACAAGAAGAATGTTCCTTCTTTCCTACTAAGAAGGATATTTCCTGGCATGGGAGGTTGAATGTACCCACTCCTCACTTACTGATGTGGCTAGGTTCCAAAGATCAGGTTGTTATGCAAAAACTGGTATTATGTGAAAATGGAGGATGGTCACATCAGATCACAAAATAGACGATGACCACATCATTACATAACTGCCAAATTTCATCATTATATAACTACCAGATTTCTTCATTACATAGCTGCCAAACCACTGAAAATCACGGTCCAGTCATGTAACTTTAGCCATCACAGCCAGTGTTACTCTCACCTCACACCTCGGGGCTTGTTACCCCTTGATGCACATCATTAATGTGCAAACTAGCTGGATAGTAGATTTGTTACTATTGTTGTAAATATGAGATGTTGGGGAATAAGACAGTCGACAAGTGAGAAGTAGGTGTACTGGTGAGGCAGGGAAGCAGACATAATGCGACTGTTCATTCCTTCTTTGTTTCCCACTGGGCTTATACTTCTGGGGTCACCAGGACTCCATGATATTACAATTACAAATCTATCTACCAACCAGACTTTGAACTCCTTGATGACAGGAACCTTGTCTTCTTCATTTTGGAATCCTCAGATGCTAGAAAAGAACCTGGTACATAAAAAACCTCAACAAATGCTATCTGTAATGGAAAGGAAAGCTTCCATTTCTGGAGTAGCTGGACTTAAATGGCCTATATCTTATCAAAACCCAAATCCACTAATAAATAAAAAAGCATTTAATTACCCAGATTTCCTTTCTACATGTTACAAAAAAGACAGGTGATTTTTTTTTTTTTTTTAATCCCACAGATGGATTCTTTGTATTATATCCTACAACCTTCATCCTTGAGATAGGCACTGCTCAGCCCTCCTCCCCACATGCTTGTCAACAGCCCTGGGGAGAAAACCAAGCAGGATCAGTCTGTTGGATTCAGGCGAGCTGGTCTGGCACTTCTTTATGGCTGGCTTGTTTATAGACCACCAGAGTGCTGAGACAGAGATGCTGTTGGCCTGAAGGTTTGGTTAGCTGGAGAGGCTCTGTTCACAGTGTAAAGCAGTTTGTGGAATTTGCTGCCATAAGGAATCTAGGGTGAGACACATTGGAGCTGAGTTTCTCAGGAAAGACTGGCCAGTTGTATAACCAATGATAATATTTAGAATTGTGCAGCTGTGATAAGGGTAATCTCATCCCATGCTGCAGGGCAGAAATCAATCCCTTGCAGTGGTGAGGATGGAATTTTCCCTGGTTCCCATGTTGTTATTTTATTAACTTCATGGTTTCTTTAATTTACCTTTCAATAGGAAAATGATCGCTGCAGGAATCATGGCTGAATCAAGTGTCAGATCTGAAAGGTTTATTATATGTCCCTTAACTGAAGCTCTCTCTTCTTGCTATAGAATTCTTTACACAATGTGGACTGCTAGGGAAACAAAACAAAACAAAAAAAGAAACTGTGGCCACTACTCTTACTGTCAATAAGCCAATAGTTGCTGTCAAGTTGTCCAACCCATGGTGACCCCATGTGTATCAGACTCCCATGTGTGTTAGTTAGAGTTTTCAATGGCTGATTTTTCAGAAGTAGAATGCCAGGTCTTTCTTCCAAGGCATTAAGAATTGTCCAGTTTATTCTTTTACTCACTCATGTTAAATGAAACGACAAAACTTCAGTTTATTCTTCTTTTTCTAAAATCGCAGGGCTATACTTTGAGGCACAATGTTATTGTTTCACTTCTATTATTATTCTAGGTAAGAGAGCCCCTTGCTGGTGGTCCTAGCATGTTGGCCTCAACTGTAGTTACGTCACACATTCCACTGAATTCATTATCTATATATTTGAAAGGAAGTTGCCCTGATGGTATGTGATATACTACGGAGTTCGTCACATGGAGAAGGGATCATTGGCAGGCAGATGTTTTGTTTTTCTGTTGTTTTAGTTTGTTTGTTTCTTTATGGGTACAAAAAAGAATCGTTAGAGCTTTGCCAAGGACAAATGGGTCCCAAACATCTCTTGCTCTTGGAAACATTCAGGCAGAAGTGTAGTAACACTTGGAAGGGATACTGCAGGGATTCAAACATCAGATGGATGATTGGACTATATCAGTATTTCCCAAACTGTGGTGAATACAGTGTGTCTGGTGGTACAGATACCCCACCTAGTAACATTAAGTTGCATAATGAGGAAATCATTCTTTTCAATTCTCTTTCAATCCTTCGAATTGCAGGAAAGGGGAAGTCTCAGGTTGGTGCTCATGTGTATTTAACACCTCTTTAACATTTGCTGGAGTCCCTGAGTGGTACAAATTCTTGACATCCTCAGATACTAACTGAAGGGTCAGAGGTTCACCCAGAGATGACTTGGAATGAAGGCCTTCTGATCATCTTTCAAAGTGTCAGCCATTAAAACTGTGGAGCACAGTTCGACTCTGATACACATAGGGGCAGAATCTACTCAAAGGCAACTGATTGGTTGTTTTAACATTTAACATGCCCCCCACCTTTTTTTTAAACAATGGGAGTGCAGGTATAAGTCTCTCAGAGCTTTTACAGACAACAATAACAATGTAGAATTCCATAACACTGTAATTTATTATCTTTCTCATTTTCATTTTTTTGGTAATGATTTGAGAGTACTGAAATCAACTTACATTGATTTAAATAAAGTTCTTAGTAAATGGCAAAGGGGTGGTACTCACTCATATTGGAAAGTTCTGAACCAGTTGCCTTTGGGATGGAGAAGCCATGACTATGAAACCCACATTTGGGATCATGTTCTTAAAGTCAGTCCCATTGTTCCCTTCTTGTTGGGAATGCATATGACAAGACTGACTCCCTCCTAGTTGGATTGGAATGGGAATTTGCTTCCAGAAACTGTGTATTGTATGATTTAAGAGGTGCAGGGAAGCTCCTCCCCAAACCCTCCCCTCCCCCATATCTTTGGGGACTGCATTTTTGTATTCATATGTCCCCACTGCCCAGCTCAAGGCCTGACATAGTAAAAGCTCAAGAAATGTTTGTTAGTGAATAAACAAACGCTAACAGATAAACATTGCTTTTAAATCCCTACCTCCACGGTGCCTTGCCATAGGCCCCAGACACGGCTGCTACTTTCACTGTTGCTGTTGACAGCTTCTCCAACCATTTTCACCTATGATTGTGAAGGATGTGACAAAGCCCAACTCTGCACACATTCTATTGGTCAAATGTTAAGCTCCCCACTTTCCCATTGGGGAGATAACAAGGATGTCACATGAGGTAAGTGAGCAAGGGGATATGCACAGTTGGAATGGGAAAAGCAGAAAGCACTAGTTTAGGAAAAAGATTCAGCAGGAAGGAAGATATGAGAGGTCTGTATACACAAACCGAACCAAACTCCCTGCCATCGAGTCAATTCCGACTCATAGTGACTCCTATTGGGTTTCTGAGGCAGTAAATCTTTACAGAAGTAGATTGCCCCGTATTCTTTCCACAGAGTGGCTGGTGGGTTTGAATTGCCAGCTTTCTGATTAGCAGGCAATGTCTTAGGCATTATGCCACCAGAGCTCCTTATGAATACACAGTACAACATGAAGCGGAGTTTAGTTATTATTCAGTGAATTTAACTAGGTTATGCCAGTCAAACCAACTCCTATTTCTGGCGTGACATATCTAGATGGCTGCCTGTATCGACCAAATCAATAGAAGTAAGCACCAAATCCTTATCTTATTGTGTGGTGTGTTGGCATGGACATATTCTTCTTGTTTTTTTTTTTTTTT
>NW_006921965.1:2986785-2989319 GCF_000298275.1 Orycteropus afer afer | reverse complement strand
TCCCATTTATGTACAAAATAAACCCTTTACATATTGACACTTAGATCTAAGTGCACAGAAAAAAGCATGAAAGGATATGTATTAAACACTGGTAACCTTGGAAGGGTAGTATGAAAGGAGATTGTAACTTTTTATTCCATACAGTTCTGTATATTTGAATTTTTCACAAATATTTATAGATTACTCAAATTATATTTAAAAAGGGTTAACGGAGCTAATTTAAACTATATTTTTATCCATTGTTTTTAATCAAAGCTGCTGTTTTTTCAAGAAGCTCTAAAAGTCTGTTCAAATAATTTCTAATTCTTTATTTTGCTTGCCCCATTAATTTACTGAACAAACTCTTCTTACTCATAGTATCAGTTTAATTCCAGTTTCTTAGTCAGAAGTGTAATTTAAAGTGGTCTCAGCATCCTGGGATTAGAACCTGATTTGGGTAAAATTTTAGAAGAACTCTTGTCACATACTATCTGAAACTAGAAAAAAAAAATTTAGAAAATAGTTCTCTAAATCCAAACTCAAGGAGCTCTGGGGGCACTGTGGTTAAAGCATTCGGCTGCTAACCAAAAGGTTGGTGGTTTGAATCCACCAGGAGAAAAATGAGATAGTCTACTTTCTAAGATTTTCAGCCTTGGAAACCCTATGCGGCAATTCTACTCTATCCTAGGGTCCCTATGACTTGAAACCAACTCGATGGCAGTAGGTGGTAGTGTAGTGCTTAAGGCACTTGACTGCTAACCAGAAGGCTGGAGGTTGAAACCCACCAGCCACTCCTCGGAAGGAAGGTTGGGCAGGCAATCTACTTCCGTAGTGATACTGCCTCGGAAACCCAAGGAGCGGTCGGTATGAGTCGGGTCTGACTCATCGGCACGTAACAACATATCCAAATTCAGACTGAATATATTTTGTACCAAGGGATACTTAGTACTGTTTCCTGGGAACTCTTGTATTAATGTTCTCTTTAGGGAAGTGATTTACAACCCTTGGCTGCCTATCAGTAGTATCTGTGGAAATTTAAAAACAGATGTTTAGGCACAAACCCTGGTGGCGTAGTGCATAAGGCACTTTACTGCTAACCAGAAGGCTGGCGGTTCAAACCCACCAGCTACTTCTCAAAAGGAAGGTTGACAACCTACTTCCGTAGTGATACCGCCTTGGAAACCCAAGGCTAGAGCTTGAGTTCTAGGGTTGTTGTTTGCCATCAAATCATTTCCAACTCATACACCCTGTATGATAGAGTAGAACTGCCTCAAAGGGATTCCTGAGTTTAATCTTTATGGGAGCAGATTGCCAAGTCTTCTTCAGAGTTGCTGGTGAGTTCAAACTGCTGACCAGTTAGCAGCTGAACCCTTAGCACTGCCACCAGGGCTCCTTGTAGATCTAGGGTGGGACTCTAGATTTCGTTATTGAGGACTACTGCTTTTATGGAACACAAATGTTTGTTAGAAATGCTTTTTCCTAAATCTTGATCGGTGATTACATAAATGCATGTTTTAAAAAATGATATTACCCTTGGGAATATTACTTCTAATACAGAATCTTACAAAATGGCACAACTGAGTAATTCAAAGAGTAAAGTTGTTAGGGTTTTCTGGTAGGGATAGATGATGCGTTGAAATGATTTTTGATAAATACATTCAAAAGCAACAAAAAGACTAAAAATAATGCTTAAGTTAGTAACAAATATTCATTTTCTAACATTGGTGTTTTGTAGTAGGTGTCTTTCAAGGGAAAATTCTGTTACTAAAGTTTGATATTTTGACAGTATGGTACAAACACTAAACCAAGTAACAAACTATAATCCTGACAGATGTATATTTATCAAATTTCATCAGTGGAGTCTTCAATCAGCTTTTAAAATAAGGGCAGTGTAATTATATTGGTATACTTTTCAAACCATTTAAGTATAGAGAGTGTTCTGAAAGATTTTTAAAATGGGGCAACACTGGTCAGCATATGGAACATGAATATATACATAATACACCTATTAAAAATCTTCCCATACATCATGAAAACTTGGAGGTAATTTGTATTACTTGAAATGTCTTCATGTTAGAATGGTGTGCACAAAAAAATGTCTTGCTGTCCAGAACAGAAAAGAGGCATTTTCTGTGTTCAGACTACAATTGACAATAAAACTTGGTTTTGATGTTACATTAAGGAAATTATACTTCAAGTTCCAGGGATTGTGGGGCATAGAAACCTGATTAAAGTTTTCAATCAAGTCAAAATTTATCTCTGTCTATCTAACAGCATTCCCTCCCCTCCTACCCCTGGTAACCAACTAAGAAAATTTCCTTCAATAGATAAACCTTTCCTTAACTTTTACAATAACAGACTAATACAATATTTGTCCTTTTGTGACTGACTTATTTCACTCAGCATGATGTCCCTGTGTTATCATTCCCATTGTTGCTGTTGTTTTAGTATATGCTGAATATTTGTGCTTGTCCTCTTTTTTATTGTGATGTGAAGATTTATCATTTTTCTTTGAGGTTACCCTATGATTTATAATTTTATCCCCGAGTTTAGAA
>NW_006921965.1:2980882-2985919 GCF_000298275.1 Orycteropus afer afer | reverse complement strand
AGTTTCTGATTGATCCTTTTCCAAAGAAGTATTCAGGTATTTTTCTTCCATCTCATTAATTCTGTCTTCCATCGCATCAATTCTTCTCCTTTTCTCTGAAAGCTTCTTGAATGCTGATACACACCAATGATGTTTGGAAAGATTGGAATTTCAAGTTCAGGAAGAGAACATGACTTATAGGTGCCACAGAGCCACAATTCACAAACACAGGTGTGTCAAGTTCAAAGATCTAAGCTAGACATCTCAGTGTTTAAGTATAACTGTAGTACAAAGGAAGGTCCAGTGTATTTCCTAGAATCTTCTGAAGTAAAATTCCTGGTCCAAGAAATGCAATAAGAGTTTCATTTATTTTGATTTCTGTCTGCACAAAACCTGGGGTCTCTGAACTGAAGAGTACTAAGTCTGTCAAATATTTTCCTATTGGGAAATGTCTTCTGTGGGAGGTTGACCTCTTGGTTCTTATTCTGGTGTTTCTGTCTGGTGTGAGAAAGACCAGCACAGCTATTACACAACTTAGTTCTGCCCAGAAGATGGCGAGAAGAGGTTTTCCAATGGCTCTTTGTTTCGTAGGTGATAGACACGGTATCTCAGCAGCTGATTCCAGGTCATTAGTCAAGCACTGGCACAGAATTGCCAGTAACTGAATGAAACAACATACAAAACCCAGTGGCAGCCTGACAATGCCTTTTTTTTTTTTTTTAAATTAAATAATTAATAGTACTGACCTTCAAACTGGAGCTACAATCCTGATAAGCCAATAGGTAGACTAGGCCTGTAGTTGGGTTTTGTTTGGCTGACATAGTGTTTCTTTGTTTTAATTGTACACTTACTCCTCACTATCTTGTTATCCAACATTTTGCATTTACGATAACAATAAAAAATCTATTAACCAACTATTTTGTGCTGAATAACATATGTCTGGCAGTAACGAATGCCAAGGTACATGGAAAGAGTAATGCTGGCTGTGATGGTTAAGGTTATGTGTCAGCTTGGCTGGTCTATGATTCTCATTGGTTTGGCAGTTATGTAATGATATCATCTGACAGTTCTGTATTGCTGTAGTCATGCTCTCTTCTGTACTCAGATGTGGCCATTCTCTATTTTCACATAATGCCAATTTTCAATAACAACCTGGTTTTTGGAACCTAGTCATGTTGATAAGTGAGTAGTGGGTGTACTAACATTTAAAAGTCCAGATGTTCTTCAAAAAAAAATGAATTTCTGGATTCTCCTGAAAATTGGGAAGAGTTAGCCTTTGTTCTCATATAGCAACAATTAGCTGGAGCTCTCTAGACTTAAAATTTTCAGTTCACAGTTGTCTCCTTGTCTCCTCTTGTCTACACTATTCTGTTCCAGGTCAGTTGCCACTTATCATCTCATGTGTACCTGTTACTTCTGCTGAAGACAAAATTTCTCTGAATCCATGACAGTAAAAGTAGTGGGGGAAAAAAAAAGTAGCCTGAGATGGAAGCTTTATATGTGTACATCACCTGCCTGGCCACTAGAGGCATTTCAGTTTGCTTTTCCATTTCAGAATGATGGCGCCCAACTTTGTTCCCTCTTTGGGCAGCACATTCCCCAGTAACATTACACCCAGGGATTCTCCAGGAATGCATGTAATTTGCAAGCCCCCCCCCCCCAAGATTCTTATTGAATCATTCATTCCAATTGATCATAAGTATCTAAATTATCATGTAGCTTGGAAATTTCTCCTTTGACACTAACACCTTAAAAAGATCTTTGACAAACTCCATTATGCCATTATGCCCCCTCAGCCTCCTTGTTTTAACACTCCTGGATAAGAGCTGAGAACCTCTTAATAGTCCCAAATGGCAGCAAACTCAACTTACAATGAGCTTTCATTTTGTAAGTTCATTTTATGTTTGTTTGCAGCTTATAATTCCTTTCTCTTTAATAACAATATTATAAACGGTGATAATTTCTCATAGGTGGGCCCACACAATTCTTTTTAACCATGCAAGGGGAATATATCATAGCATTCTTTCTGTAAAATTATTATTTCTCAACCAAAACTCTTATTCCTTCAATAAAGTTGATGTATTAAGTATTAGAAAATCCCAGGAAGTATTCTTTCAAGGTAATGTCTATTGAGGCTTAATACTCTACTGACCATGGGCTTTATTTGACCTCATCTAAAGAGTAACACAGTGAGTTTTCAGCACAATTGCCAGACGGCAGAAACCTCGAAACATCAGTTCTATCCTAGAAGAGGAAAAACGAATCCAGGACCCCTCAGTGAGTATCCTCAACCCAGGAAAACTGCAGGTTCTTAGTTCAGTAGGGATGGTAGAGAGGGGCTCACTGATCTACTAATTAAAACGAGGAATATGGGTTCCGTTCTCTAAATACTTTCTGCAAAGAACTTGTTCCCCCAGAAAAATGGCAGGTTATGGATAATAAAATGAGGGCATGCCCTTATGTAACAGCATTTAATATCATTTGTGATAAAAATCATTGTTGCTATGATTACCCCTAGTTAGCAATGGACCAGGCCAGTTTCACAATCAAGTATCCTAAATCAACTTGTCTATATGATGGTTTTATGGGCAATTCATCCTCCAATGGGAGTTTGTGTATATGCAATAACTTGTTTAAGGCCCTGGACAAGTGGAATCCAGCAGCGATTTGCAAGGCATGAAGGAAAAATCTGAAATAGTTTCTGTCTAAGTAATGGCTAGCCCTCTAAGGGATGCAATAGTCAGAATCTTGCTCATGACTTTTGAGCTGTACTACAAAGTTCTTATTACACAGAGATCTTGAAAGGAGATTAGGAGTATTCTTGAGAACTGCCTGGGGGGAAAGATGCTCAGAAGCCAGCTCACACAGAAGCAGAGTGGGCTGCCCAGGGGGATATAGCGAGCCAAGGGAAGCAGGAGAGCAGGGTCATTAACACCCAATTTCTAGCTTTAGCTACAAACCCAGAAACCATCTTGTTCAGGCAGAATCTATAGAAATGCCTTCTCCAAGTCAGAGCTGTGCCATGGGGAAAGAGAAGAATGGGCAGGAAGGAATGCGCAGTAACGTTTTTTCTGCAACTTCTTGGCTTCTTTTATATTCACCAGCCACATATGCAAATGACCTTTTCCCACGCAGAAGTAAATTACCTCCCTGTCATAGAAAACAGAATCCTACCCTGCAAGCTTCCGTTCACTGAAAATCCAAGTGTCCACTGATGATATATCAGATGGGAAAATCTCCCACCCCCTCCCCGTTTTCCCAGCAGCATAAAAGGTAATGGGAATGGGGGGATAACTGGAGAAGGAAATGAGATCATGCGGGTATACCAGAAAAAGATAAAGTGTTGGTGGCAGCAGAGTTGGTGAATGTGTGGTGGGCATTACCTCTTGCTGAGGCTTCCAAGAAGGCTCCCGCTCAAGTCCTGGTGGCTCTGAGAACAAGCATTCTTGCATCAATAGCTAATAGGCTGTCCAACCAGATGTTATCTGGGTGGGATAAGAGGGTGAGAAAACAGACCTGTTGTACGCTGTTGTCAACTACATCACTGTGGTCAGAGAAGGCTGGTTGTGTGGTGTTTAGCAGAGCACCTCTTTCATAGTGAGGTAGACCAGATTACGTGGCTGTTTAAATCCGTTTCCTCTTGTGATTGGTAAAATATGAGAGTTATAATCATTCATGCATTACTAAAGCCCCCTTTCCATCATTTGAAGGGACTCTTTTTTTTTTTTTAAGAACAGAGCATGCATCCAGCAGAAACCTAAAGCATTGGGTTTTCTAAGCAATCTTTTGCAAGAAGCGCACTTAAAAATAACTGCATGTGGTACCTGTGACAAGACTGGAGACAATAAGGGGTAAGACCAGCATCTGTAACATCCTCATCAGAAGTTCTCCAGGAAAGGCAAAATACTTGACTTCCCGGTAGCTCATTTTGTACGGTCGGAGAGTAAATCCAAGGATTGTACCTGAAGAAAAATAAAGAGAGAAAATGAGTTTTTTCTGAAACTGAAGCCTCAGTCCTAGAAAAATGGACAAACATTTGATGAGTGGTTACCTGTGTCTGACAAAAGTACATTTATTTAAGCAGCAGATATTTGTAATGCTTTGGGAGTAGTCATTGTCTGGAAGGGTCTGGATGAATCCAAGGTTTCAAGTCGAACTCATGGAAAAAATGCTTCTGATTTTACAAACGAATAATATCTTTGTCTAACTTTAATGCAGGGGAACTATTTCGACATGAATCCATACAGTGTTACAAAGACTGGGATATAACTGGAGAGAAATCATGTGCCCACCTGAACAAGGCAACATGGGAAAATAAAGGTCTTATTACAATGCAGTTCCCTAATAACAACATATGTTAGAACTGTTAGTACGGCCACTTGGTGCCATCAAGTCAACTCTGACTCCTGGCGACCCCATGTGTTGCAGAGTAGAGCTGTTCCGGAAGGTTTTCCTGACTGTGTGTGATCTTTACAGAAGCAGAGTGTCAAGCCTTTCTTCCTGTAGTACAACTTAATTTTTTCTTTTTTTCCAAATTAAAAAGTCCCCTATTCACTCAAATTGTTAATCCATTTTCCTCATCTCCCTGTCTGCACTCCACACTTTCTTTCTCTCTCTCTCTCTCTCTTTCTCTGCATGGTCCTGACATTGCCGTGGTAACTATACGGTACTGACTTGTTAACTCACTGGCAAGAGAAAGTTCCAAAATGAGTAAAGAGACTTCTTTCCAAGATTTTTTTCTTGAAAACTTGGGAGAAAATTGGGGAAAGTAAAAGCAACTTTCCTTTAAATTTTCCTTCTGCTCTTGGAACTTTAAAACATATTTTTAAGATGATCATTTTATATGGGAATAAAATTATGCTTATAGTTTTTGAAATGTTGAGAAATTACTAAAATTATTATGACATTTGCTCCTTTTGCCCCTAATTTATTTTTCTCACCTGAAAAAAAAAATACACATTGCAATGTTGTGAATATTTTCAAATTTTTTGTCCTACTATTATAAGGAGCTCTGGTAGCATAGTGGCTAAAGCACTTGACTAATAACCAGAAGGCTGG
>NW_006921965.1:2969449-2980782 GCF_000298275.1 Orycteropus afer afer | reverse complement strand
ATGGCACATAACAACAACAACAACAACATTATTAAACATGTGATTTCATATGTTAAAATACACATGTAAGTTGTAGGGCAAAGAAAATACCTGGTAGGGAGTTAACTAGAAGCATGGGGTGGAGGGGGAAAGTGAATACAGTGTAAACACAAGTTTTTCTGAAGAAAGCAAGCCATCCTGCATGGAAATGGAACTATCCTAACTTTTTATAAAATGGACAGCTGGGACACAAAGTTCATTTCAATCATCCCACACCTCCAATTCTTGGATTTCAGCAACCATGAAATATGCATTATTTGATTACATACTGTGATATATTTCAATAAGAATCGGAATTAGAATATCCAGCTGACTCAGTTCTCAGGGCCTTCAACAAAAAGTGGCTTTTTGTCTAATGCAACAGAAATATACTTAAGAAAGAAAAGCTGATTTGAAAAAAATACAGAAAAACAGGGGGCAAAAACCCTCCCTATGTTGATTCTACCATTCAAATAAAAAACAGCTCTTGCTTGTTGGAAAATCCCTCGCCTTGACAAATGATTTGCATTTGACTACCAGCTTAGGGGTTGGAGGCTTGAGCCCACCAGTGGCGTTGTCAAAGAAAGGCCTGGCAATCTGCTTCCATGAAGAACACAGCCAAGAAAATTCTACGGGACATGTTTACTCTGTAACACACAGGGTTGCCATGACCTAGAATCTAATCAACTGCAACTCACTTTTTTGTTTTGTTTTAATGCTTAATGACTTCTTACTAGGAGTTTGGCTCTGGTGGTGTAGTGGTTAAGGCATTTGGCTGGTAACCAAATTTCGTTGGTTTGAACCCACCAGCCCCTCTGCAGAAGAAAAATGGATCAGTCTGCTGCCATAAAAATTTACAGCCTTGGAAATCCAATGGGGGTCGCTGTGGCTCAGAATCGACTTGATGGCAGTGAGCTTGGTTTTGTCTTTGATGGACTTCTGCTATATGCAGCCATTGTTATCAGTGCTTTGCATGTGCCAGCAAATTTGATCTTCACAAAATCGCCAGGAGGTGGGTACTGTTTTACAGTAAATTTGCCAATGAAGAAACCTTAGCTTAAAATGGGCCCAAAGTCAAATAGCTACTCAAATGGCAGAGCTTGGGTTTTAGGCCAGGCAGTTTGGCACCAGATCCCACATCCTATGCTGTTATACCCTCCACACACTTCAACAGGTGGTGATATTTTTCGTTTGTCTCCTTGTAGTCACAAGCCAGTTTTGCTTGAGAGTTCAGTCCTGGCCTCAGTGGCTCTAGGCTGTGTGTGGGTGTGTGGGTATGGGTGTGTTTCACAGTTTCTTACATTCTGTCTTGCAGAACACAAATTTTCTAAAAGCTCCTCTTCCCAGTGGAAACAGCAGAGAGGAGCCATCATTTATTTATAAGAAATAGTTGTAAGTCAGATGTGTTAAAGAGGAAAGTTATCTAGAGTGAACAGCTAATTGCAAATACGTGGGCTTGTTATCTCATGATTTGCCAAACGAGCCTTTGTGTGTGTGTGTGTGTGTGTGTGTGTGTAAGAGGTGATTATGTTTGGGAAGGAGAATATTATTGAGCCCTCGTTATGGGTTAAAGGAGCCCTGGTGGTGGAGTAGTTAAGTCCTTGGTTGCTAACTGAAAGGCTAGTGGTTCAAACCCACCAATCGCTCCATGGGTGGAAGATGTGGCAGTCTGCTTCCATAAAGATTTACAGCCTTGGAAACCCTATGGAGCAGTTTCTACTCAGTCCTATAGGTCACTGTGCGTCAGAATAAAGTCAAAGGCAATGGGTGTTTTTGGGGTATTGTTAATGATTAAATTTAATTCTTACCACAACTATATTATGTACTTTATGTTTAAGGAGGAATAAACTGAGGTTCAGAAGTTAATTTAACTCGTTCAAGATTACAGACCAGTAAACTGCTGACCTGGGGGATTCTAAACATAAACGTAAGTGTTCCTTCTGCTACACTTTTCTGTTTCTTAAACACAAACACATTCTTGTAGCCTGAGTCTGAGGAGAGCTCTCAAGTGTGACCGGCTCCTGGGCCTTCAGCATCTCTACCTGCTAAATGGTTGATGCCCTTAAGTAATAATCCTGAGCTGCTCAGCTGTCCCCAAGGTGCCCAGCACATTCTGGAACCATTCAAAGGTCCTCTTACTTGACGACCAAAACCCACTGCCATCAAGTTGATTCCAACTCATTGTGACCCTATAGGACAGAGTGGACCTGGCCCATGGGGTTTCCAAGACTGTAAATCTTTGTAGAAGCAGACTGCCATATCTTTCCCCCACTGAATGGCTGGTGGGTTTGAACTGCTGACCTTTAGCAGCTGAGTGCTTTAGCCACTGTGTCACCATGCCTCCTCTTACTTGATGCAGACTTCAAAACATGGTTATTAGTACCAGGCCACTGTTCAAAATGGTTATACCAAACACTTTCTTCTGAAATGATCTAAGTAAACATATATAAAGTATATTAATCAAAATAGCCTGTCTTTTTTTCCTTCCAGTGCACACATTTTAATCCTTAGAAGCCATCAGTAACATAGGTGGTAAGAACATTAAATAAAAACATGCTTCAGGTTTCCCATACTTAATAATAACAGCCAGCAGTCATGGAGTGTTCAGTCTGTATCAAATCCTCAGGAACTCACGTCCTCACAAATACCAACAGGCCAGCATTTTACAGATAAAGAACCAGAGTCCTTGAGAGAGGAGGTAAATTGTCAAGACCACACAGCTGGTAAAGGTTGGAGTCACATTAGGCATTGAGTGGGGTCAAGCTACTTGCCCAAAGTCATGGTGAGTGACTGAGGTGAATGAACTTCAACCCAGGCAGTCCAGCTCCATCGCCAGCTCTCCCTCGTATTGCACTCAAGGCCTCTCAGTGGGAGCTCTGGTGGCGTAGTACCTAAGGCACTTGACTGCTAACCAGAAGGCTGGCGGTTCAAACCCACCAGCCACTCCTCAGAAGGAAGGTTGGGCAATCTACTTCCTTAAGTGATACCTCCTCGGAAACCCAAGGCGGGTGGCTATGAGTCGGATCCGACTCGACAGTGGTGTGTTTTTGCGTTTACCTCTCAGTAGTCACAGTGCTAATGTAATGAACTTAAGCTAGTACACTATATGGCATCACTTTTTGTTCCATTTTGAATTAAGCTAATTAAATCTAGCTTAGCTTGGGGAAATATTTCAGTGATTTTACTTAATGAAGTCAACATTTAGCATTTCTCAACTTGTTTGTTGACAGAATAAACAAAAGACATTTTTCTTCAAATCTAGCTTCCTGATTTGATCAGAAAAGCATCAGCAGACAGCATTAAAAGAGAAGCCAGTGATAAGCGCAGGGAACTATCAGCATCAAATCAAGAGGAAACACTCTGAACACAGACACCGCTGTTTTTGGTAAGCACTTCTGCTTTCTAGCCCAGCAATGGAAAAAGCCATCCCTGAAACACGTTCCCACAGCCTGATGTATGGACATCTCAGAGCCCCCTTGACTCTGCCCTTCCTCCCAATTAGAGGTAGTGGGTGCAAGGTCTTAGGAATCCTGTTTTGCTTTGGTAAAGCAGCCGTTGCCTCTGCAGAACTGAGATCCATTAGTGGGCACTGGTTTTGAAGCACATTGATTGCCGATGGCTCCAGAGCTAATAAAAACACTTTATGGGCACCATATCCTTAGCACAAATGACCAGATCCTTTATTATTGATTACTCTGCTGAAATAAAAATCAAAATCAAGAATAACTTTCTTGATGTCAGCAGAGCAGAAGCAAACTGCAAAGTGTGCATCTTGGTGACATACACAATACATAAATAACACACACACACACACACACACACAAAATCCAGATTATTCACTCTCCACAGTCTTATATCGCTCCTGCTTTAGCATTTTAACACAATTTTTCGAATCTAGGGAATGTCTTACTAGAGTATTTAAGTGATCAAAATTCACCATGCTGGTTGAATGCTATGAACAGAGAGGCATTTTTAAGTGCTTTTCTGATGCAAATAGGTCAAGAAGACAGTCTTTGAGGGGTTTATGATTTCCTCCTGGGGAATCTGTACAACAGACACTTCTTTGGAAGCTTAAATATCATCTCACTTTCTAACCTAGGACACAATATGCACACTGGAGCCTCAAAAAGAATACATTACGGGCATGCAGTTTAAGGTCAAACATGTACAAGTTAAAAGCTAGAGACCTATTGCGGGAATTTGGTCCTACTACAAGCTAGCTAATATTCCTTTACTCTGAAAAAAACTATTGAAAATATTAAGAAGCTGGAAAATACTTAAAAGAATGAGCCACAATTTAAAGTAAAATTTGAACTTTTATTTTAACTTTTTTAAACTACCCAATTTAACTTGGGGTAAATTTTGAGATTTGAAATCGTAAAAATTCTCAAGTTCCTACTCTATCTACAGGGAGCTCTGGTGGCATAGTGCCTAAGGCATTTGCCTGATAACCAGAAGTCTGGTGGTTCAAACCCACCAGCCACTCCTCGGAAGGAAGGTTCTGTCTACCAAATGCTATGAATAGATCAGCAAAGCAAAGCCTTCTAGAATTATTACTCACAATGCAGAGTTCTCCAGAAGAAGAGGAGGTATGTCAAAGACACTTTGGTGGCACAATGGTTAAGGACTCAGCTGCTAACAGAAAGATCAGCAGTTTAGACCCAGGAAGCCTGTGGGAGAAAGATCTGGTGATTTGCTCCAGTAAAGAATGCAGCCAAGAAAACCCTATGGGGCAGTTTCACTCTGTCACAGTGGGTCACTATAAGTCAGAATCTACTGATGGCACCTGTCAACAACAACCCAAAAGGAGTCCAGATGTCAAAAAGGAACCTAACAGTAATAGCAGAGTTGATGTTGAGAGAAAGACGTCACATTCTGAGATCAGTCATAAGAAAGTTACCAACTGCTCCAGTTCATCCAAGGTGAGCAACCAGCTCATACACTCCTAACCAGTGAGAGGGCAATCAAGCTACTACTCAGAACAAGAGAGGCCTGCAAATACTGAGCCAGGAAGGGGGTCATGTGTCCGCTTGAAGTATGCAAGGTGGCTAGAGGAAAACAAAAGTATCAAATATTTTGGTTTTATGTGCCAAAATGCTACCTTTTCCAAGTTAGGATCTTTTCATTCATGTAGCAGAAAACAAACAAACTAGGATTACTTTGTCTCAAATAATCTGATGTGTGATGTAATGTAATCATGAGCATGACATTTCATCACCTTTGCCATATTCTGTTGGTTAGAAAAAAGTTACAGGTCCCACTCACACTCAACAAGACAGCAGTATATTGTGGGTAGAGATCTACCTAATATGCAAAGTTCTCCAGATCTCCCTACCAAGCTGCTTCTGTTGCAGTTGTTGACATGTGCCCTTGAGTTGACTCCACTTCTCTGGACAACAGAATGAAACATTACCTGGTCCTGCACCATCCTCACATTCATTGCTATATTCTAGGCTAATGTTGCAGCCACTATATTAATCCATCTCGCTAAGGGTCTTCCTCTTTTTCGCTGATGCTCTACTTTGTTGTTGTTGTTGTTGTTTGCCGTCGAGTCGGCCCCAACTCATAGCGACCCCTCCTTGGGTTTCCGAGGCAGTATCACTACGGAAGTAGGATTGCCCAACCTTCCTTCCGAGGAGTGGCTGGTGGGTTTGAACCGCCAGCCTTCTGGTGAGCAGTCAAGTGCCTTAGGCACTATGCTACCAGAGCTCCTATCCAAGCATGATATCCTTCTCCAGGGAATGGTTTCTCCTGATATATCCAAAGTACATGAGATAAAGCCTTGCTACAGTTACTTCTAAGGAACATTCTGGCTGTACTTCTTCCAAGACTAATTTGTTCATTCTTCTGATAGTCCATGGTATTTTCAATATTATTTGCCAGCATCACAATTTAAAGGCATCAACTCTTCTTTGGTCTTCCTTATTCATTTCACATGCATACGAAGTGATTGAAAATTCTGTGGCTTGGTTTAGGCGCATCTTAGTCTTCAAAGAGACAGTTTTGCTTCTTAGCACTTTAAAGAGGTCTTTTACAACACATTTGCCCAGTGCAATATGATGTCTGATTTCTTGACTGCTCTTCAATGGGTGTTGATTGTAGATCCAAGGGAAATGAAATCCTTTACAAATTCAATATTTTCTCCATTTATCATTATGTTGCTTATTGGTCCAGTTGTAAGGATTTTTGTTTTATGTTGAAGTGTAATCCATACTTAAGGCTGGTCTACATCATAGTAAGTACTTCAAATCCTCTTTGCTTTCATCAAGCAAGGTTGTGTCATCTGTTTATCGCAGGCTGCCTATCTACTGTAGTGTAGATACACTCATAGAGAAGATGCTGGATAGATGGTTGGTGAACAAATTAAGTTGGGATTCTAGTCCTAATCCTGTTTTAACCCTTCATGTGACCCTGTGTCAATCCTTTAACTTTCTATGCCTCAGTTTTGTTTTTTTTTTTTTAAATTTTTAAATGAAGAAGGCTCCAAGATTTAAAAAACATTCTCCATGTCACCTATGCTACAGAACTAGTCTTCTAACTGGTTTCCTTGCTTCCATTCTCATCCTGTGTTATAGATTAAATTGTGTCCCTAAAAAACATGTTGTAAGTCCTAGACTCTATGCCCGGAGTTATACTGTAACCCCATCTGGGAATGGATTGTCTTTGTTATGTTAATGAGGCAGGATAGCATAGGGTGTGTCTTGAGTCAATCTCATTTGAAATATAGAGGAGATTGAACAAGCAAGCAAGAGAAGCAGAGATAGGGAAGACAGATGCCAAGACACATGGAGATTTCCAAGGAACCAGGAAGCAGAAGCTAAAGAGACAAGGACCTTCCTCCAGAGCTCAGAGAGAGCAAACGTCTTCCCCCAGAGCTGGTGCTCTGAATTTGGACACCACCTAAACTATGAGATAATACATTTCTGTTTGGTAAAGCCATCCACTTGAGGTATTTCTATTATAGCATCACTAGAGAACTAGGGAGGAGCTCTGGTAGCATAGTGGCTAAAGCACTTGACTGCTAACCAGAAGGCTGGTGGTTCAAACCCACCAGCCACTCCTCGGAAGGAAGGTTGGGAAATCCTACTTCCGTAGTGATACTGCCTCGGAAACCCAAGGAGGGGTCGCTATGAGTCGGGGCCGACTCGACGGCACATAACAACAACAACAACAGAGAACTAGGGAGCTCTGGTAGCATAGTGCCTAAGGCACTTGACTGCTAACCAGAAGGCTGATGGTTCAAACCCACCAGCCACCCCTCGGAAGGAAGATGGGGCAATCTACTTCCATAGTGATACTGCCTCGGAAACCAAAGGAGGGGTCACTATGAGTCAGGTTCGACTCAACGGCACATAACAACAACAACAACAACAACAACAGAGAACTAGATAACTCTCCACAGCCTACTCTCAGTATCATACCCAGAAGGGCCCTTTAAAATTTAAGTCAACCTGTAATTTCTCTGCTCAAAAACCTCCACTGGCTCCCCATCCCAAGAAGAATAAAAGCCAAAGGCCATGCAATAGGCACCTTTGGCCTGCTCCCCTGGCCCCACCATACCTCAGAATGCATCCTACTCTTCCCCCTGGCTCATTCTTTTCATCATTTGCCCCCTTCTCATTCCTCCATCACCTTAGTGATCCCACTTTAGGGTCTTTGCACAGGCTATTCTCTCTGCCTACAGCACTCTTTCAAGATAGTCACAAGGTTCACCTCCTTCAGACTTAGTTCAAATGCCACCTTCTCAATGAAGCCGGACCTGAACTCTCTTCCTCTTTATTCCCTCCTTTATTTACTTCGATAGTTCTTACCATATTTTAAAATGCAATATAATATTCTAATTTATTATGTTTGCTGTTTATTGTTATCTCCACCAGCTACTCCTCAGAAGGAAGATTGGGCAATCCATTTCTGTAGTGATATTGCCTTGAAAACCCAAGGAGGGGTCACTATGAGTCAGATCCAACTTGATGGCAGTGAGTTTGTTTTTTTGTTTTTTCCTGCTAAAATGTAGGGTGTATGAGATCAGGGGGTTTTGTCAGTTTGGTTTGTTGATGTATATCAAGCCCCTAAAACCATGCCTGGCACACAGAAGGTGATTAATATATTGTGGAATGAATGAAAGAACAGCATGACTCAATCTCTTACAGATAACCACTGCCTTATAGATATCTACCACTGCCTGCTTCCTGGCTGGTGTTGAGTGTGCCTCATGAATGGAAGAATCACCTTGCTTTCTGCTCCACAGTAAATCTTATTCCCTATTGTACTCCATGATCATAGTATCCTACCTCAGGAATATTCCCTCCTTTCAAAACTGTGTGATTTCTCTGTCATGATCTGTGAAACTAGATCTTGACTGAACTACTATTTCCCATATGCTCAGGTTTCTATATTCAAAAACAAGGCATGATAGCTACTGATCCCTAATTCTCACAAGGTAGGTTTTGGGCATGAAGGAAGAGGAAGTATGATGCTATAGAAAGATCATGGACTGACAGTCAAAGATGAAGGTTCTGGGCTTGACCTTGTTGTTGTTAGCTGTTGCGGAACTGATCCTAATTCATGGTTATCCTCTGCACATGGAACCAGACGCTGCTTGGTCCTGTGCCATCCTCATGATGGGGTACAGATTAGACCCTTGTCATCCAGGGGCTTTTATTGGCTGATTTTCAGAAGTATAATGCTAGGCCTTTCTTCCTTCATCTTAGTCTGGAAGCTCTGTTAAAACCTGTTTGACATCATAGCAACATACAAGACTCTACTGACAAGGTGGTGCTTGTACATGAGATATACTGACTAGGAATTAAACTTGGGTCTCTCATATGGAAGGAGAGAATTCTATCACTGAACTTTCAATGGCTCCATTCGGGGCCTGATACTGTCAGTAACTTATGCTGGTACATACTTTATTTGCATGATTTAAACTCCACATCAAACCTACAGGATTTAACATCACCATCTCATCAATGAGATGACTAAGCCCTAAAAAGAATAAGCCATTTGTCCAAGGTTACCTGGCAGTTGATGATGTCATAGAGTGAGGTTTCACACTTAGGTCTGTTGGTCTCCAGAACCCATTCAAATCACATAATCTCTTCGAGCTTCATTTCTTACAAATTTTCAAAATGGGAGGGAAAGATTGGAACAGGTAGTACCTAAGATCCTCTTGAACTCTAATAAAAAACTAAAACCAAATTCACTGCCTTTGAGTCGATTCAACTCATAGAGATTCCACCTTGGGTTTCCAAGGCGGTATCTCTACAGAAGTAGATTGCCCAATCTTTCTTCTGAGGAGTGGCTGGTGGCTTTGAACTCTAATACATGTAAGCAAATAGCATTAGTTTCAGTGCTCCTTGAATCTATCTTGTACCTTCCAATCAATTCCAAATTCTTTGATAAAGTATATAAGAGCATTTAATTACTGAAAAAAATGCTTTATTATGTTGAACATTATAGTTATTATGAAAGGTATGCAATTGTTGTTGTTGTTGTTATGTGCCGTCGAGTCAGCCCCGACTCATAGCCACCCCTCCTTGGGTTTCCGAGGCAGTATCACTACGGAAGTAGGATTGCCCAACCTTCCTTCCGAGGACTGGCTGGTGGGTTTGAACCACCAGCCTTCTGGTTAGCAGTCAAGTGCCCTAATTATTTGAAAGATCAGTTAAAAATTTCCATTTCAAAACTTGGCCAGATTGTAGTACAATTTGACAAGTCATACACCTGTCTCATGCCAGCTTGAAGTTGGTGGACACAAAGTTCCACTCACTTATCTTTATAAAAAAGGCAAGGGCATAATGGTGAATTAACCTGCCCAACTGTCTGTCCAGTTCCTGATCTTTTGTTTCAGCCCAAACTTCCAGGCATTTCCTGGTGAGAAGCTACTCTGTGTTTGAGGCCACCTCAACCCTCCCCCATCTCCTGTTCCCACATCCCTCAGAGAGTTGGGCCCTGGCTTGGCTCCTTCTTTTGTCCTTTGGTATTTCCTGTCCCTGGAGGTGGGAAATACCTGCTCCAGCTTTGTTCCACCAGTAGTGCCTAGATGAACCAACCCTGGAGGATTGACCAAGCAAGTAGGGTGCAGGCCCAGACCCAAGTCCACATGGCATGCGACTCTGAGTACAACTGCATCAGATGAAGTCTGGAGTTCTGTGAAGCCTGCTGCTTTCTTCCTAAAACTCCACTAACAAGGGTTCCTAAGTGATTATTTAATCTACAAATAATCTGTTAGGTCTTTTAGATGTCCAACCCACTGTCATTTTAAACAATCTTCTTTCATCTAAAAACAGCAACCCAAATCATCAGAACCTCTTGCCTTCCTTTCTAAAAAAAAGAAAGAAAGAAAGAAAGAAAAATACTGTATGGTGAGTAGGAACTGGACATGAAATGCATTTAGAATATTACTCTTTTAAAAACTGTGCCTTTTGCTCATGCCATATGCTTGTGTACAGCAAGTGTGCCCGTTTCCATCTAGTTCTGCTCTTGTTCTTTCAAAGTTACTATTCCATTCTCTTTTATGTCTCTGTGTAGTGCAAATAGCAAAGCTTATCACAATTTCCTGATTTTATGTTTCACTCTAGAGTCTAGTGGTCTTTTGTGTTCAAGTCTTCAGGTTATCAGCATCAGTATCCTGGGGAATTATTTAAGGACAGGTAGTATTGTCCAAGACCATATCTGAAAGAGCCAGGGCTAGATTGGGAGCCACAGTCCAAGCTTCTATAGTTACTTTTTTTTTTTGGCTATTTCTTATTTATAAGTTTCCTTGAAAAGTCACTTAATATTTCTGTTTCTAAACTTCTATTCGTTTGAGAGTTGAGAGGGATAGAAGCTTAAACCCTGTTCCATCTCTTTTACAGTTTGTTGTGAAGATTGAATATGATGTGAAAGTGCTTCCAACAGTTGAATGTATCAGAAGAATAAAATCTTTGAGTATCTTATCTGAATGAAATTCATGCTTTTGAGGCAGAAAGGTGGAATGCCTACAACTACTTGATTCTATACTGAAATTGCATTTTTTTTCAAGTCCATTGCTTTCTCCAGTTTCTCTCTCTAGCCAGCCTGTACAAACTGCAAAATGCAATCACCTTTATATCTGGCAGTAAAAGCAGGATGGTTAACTCTTTTCTAAATCCTACAATTTGGGTAAGAATATTAGTGCAACTTCTAAAGGGAACAATTTAGCAATATTTGTTAAAATTAACAATGAATGTATCTTTCGATATAGCAATTTGACTTCTAGTGATATAAGATAAATTGTACCCGAGTGAAATAACTCTTGTGTAAGATTATTCATACACTATTTTTTTTTTTTTTTT
>NW_006921965.1:2966758-2968864 GCF_000298275.1 Orycteropus afer afer | reverse complement strand
GGCACTTGACTGCTAACCAGAAGGCTGGCGGTTCAAACCCACCAGCCACTCCTTGGAAGGAAGGTTGGGCAATCTACTTCTGTAGTGATACTGCCTCAGCAACCCAAGGAAGGGTCGCTATGAGTTGAGTCTGACTCGAGGGCACATAACAACAGTAACAACATTTATTTTATGCTTATAAAAGAATTCTAAGGGCACATAAAAAATTAATGACAAGATAAACTAAATCTCTGGAGGACAATGTGGGTGGAATATTTTCCGTTTTATTTCCTTTTGTACCTTTTGATTTTGTGCTGTGTCCATTAGTAAAACTGCAGAATAAATAAGTAAAATAGAAAAATGTCCACACCTTTTAAAAAAAATCTTATTGAATTCTATTCTATATCATTTCTTCTGATTGTTCAGATCTTTCAAAAAACTTATTTTGGGTCTGGGCTGGTTTCTTCTCAGTCTTGCTTTCATTTGCTTCAACAACAAATTTATACCTTCTTCTCACTTACCACCTATCTCGTTACCTGACATTTCACTTTTACGACAATGGTACAAAATCTACTATCTAACTATTTTATGGGTTAGTGACATACATGTGGCAGTAATGAACACCAGGTTTTGAGGCGAGAGTAATGCTGGCTGTGATCGTTAAGGTTATGTGTCATCTTGGCTGGGACATGATTCTTAGTGGTTTGACAATTATGTAATGATAAAATTTGGCAGTTATGCAATGATGTAGTCATCCTTCCTTTTGTGATCTGATATGGTCATCTTCTATTTTTGCATAATGCTGATTTCATATAATAACCTTATCTTTGGAACCTAATCATGTCTTTAAGTGAGGAGAAGGTGTACTTAATTTGGGCCACAGAGAGGAAATGAGTTATGCTCAGATTTATAATGAGTGGCTCACTCTCATACCAAATAGTCTCTCTCTTTTTTTTTTTTTCCTGGAGACAAGGAAGTAAATCTGAAAAAAAAAAAAAAGTCCTTGTACTCAATCATTATAAACTACTGTGCTGCTTTGACCAATTATTTCTTGGAGTTATAAGTATACCAAGTTGAAAACTGAAACTGCAAACAACTTGGTATGAGGCATTGGTGGTTCAATGATAGAGTTCTCATCTTCCATGCTGAACACCCACGTTTGGTTAGCAGCCAATATACCTCTTGCATAGCCACAACCCATCTGTCAGTGGAGCCTTGCATGTTGCTCTGATATTTCAGTACATATTCCAGATGAAGATGGCCTAGGAAGAAAGCTTTAGCATTTTCACTTCTGAAAATGAGCCAATGAAACTGTATGGGTCATAGTAGTCTGATCTACAAACAAAAATGAGGATAGCAAAAGCTCGGGCAGCATTTTGTTTCATGGTGCATGGGGATACCATGAATTGGGGGCAGAGTTGATGGCAGCTAACAATAAAAACAACAAAACACTTGGCAAAGGTGCCACTCTCTTTATAATTCATCATATTGTGTAAAGCATTGCAATAATTTATCATTTTTCAATTCATTTCAGCTACTGTACATTCAAGAAGAAGTTTCAGAATCTTTTCTGACATCCATGTTCATCTTTTTTTTTCTTTCCTCTGTTTTTAATGACCTTTTAATTTTTTCATGTATGATATCCTTGATGTCATCCCACAACACATCTAGTCTTCAGTCATTAGTGTTAAATGCATCAAATGTATTCTTCAGATGCTCTCTGATTTTTTTCTAGTCTGCTTAGTTTGGAAGCTCCACTGAAACCTGTCCACCATGAGAGATTCTGCTGGTATTTGAAATGCCAGTGGCATAGCTTCCAGCTATGGCAACATGCAAGTTGGGACAAATGGAAGGTGGGTGTTTGTGTGCATGGAACCACCCCAGGTGAAGGCCACAGTAAGCCAGCCCTGGGACCAGTGGAAGGCAGGTGTTTGCATGCTTGGAGTGCCCTGGGAGCAGGCTGCAGTAACCCAGCCTGGGACCAGCAAAAGGCAGGTGTTTGCCCCGCGGGTGGGTCAGGTAAGCGAGCAGGTTGGGGGAGACCAGGAAATGAGCAGAGCAGTTTAGAGCAACTAGGGCTGAAAATGAGGATGACTTAAGGCACCTACTGATGAAGGTTGAAGAATA
>NW_006921965.1:2964505-2965578 GCF_000298275.1 Orycteropus afer afer | reverse complement strand
TGAATCTAGGAAAATTGGAAGTTGTCAAAAATGAAATGGAACACATAAAGATCAATATCCTAGGCATTAGTGAGCTGAAATGGACTGGTTTTGGCCAGTTTGAATCAGACGATCATATGATCTACTATGTGGGAACTGACAAATTGAAGAAGAATGGCATGGCATTCATCATCACAAAGAATGTGTCAAGATCTATCCTGAAGTACAATGCTGTCAGTGATAGGATAATACCCATATGCCTACGAGGAAGACCAGTTAATACTACTATTATTCAAGTTTACCAAGCACCAAAGCCAAAGATGAGGAAATGGAAGATTTTTAGCAACTTCTCCAGTCTGGAATTGACTGAACATCACTGATGATTAGAATGCAAAAGTTGGAAACAAAGAAGAATCACTGGTAGTTGGAAAATATGGCCTCGGTGATAGATGCTGGAGATCACATGATAGAATTTTTCAAGACAAATGACTTATTCATTGCAAATACCTTTTTTCAACAACACAAACAGTGGCTATATGTGTGGAATTCACCAGACAGAGTACACGGGAATCAAATTGACTACATTTGTGACAAGAGGCGATGGAGAAGCTCAGTATCTTCAGCCAAAACAAGGTCAGGAGCTGACTGTGGAACTGCTCATATGCAAGTTGAAGATGAAGCTGAAGACAATTAAAACAAGTCCACAAAAGACAAAATATGACCTTGATTATATCCCTCTTGAATTTAGAGACCTTCTAAAGAATAAATTTGATGCATTGAACACCAATGACTGAAAACCAGAGAAGCTGTGGGATGACATCAAGAACATCATCCATGAAGAAAGCAAAAGGTCATTAAAAAGACAGGAAAGGAAGAAAAGACCAAAACAGATGTCAAAAGACACTCTGAAACTTGACTTGCCCTTGATGGAGAGTAGCTAAAATGGATGGAAGAACTGACAGAATAAAAGAGCTGAACAGATTTCAAAGAGCAGATTGAGAGACAAAGACAAATACTATAATGAAATTTGCAAAGACCTGGAGTTGGAAAACCAAAAGGGAAGAACACACTTGGCATATCTCAAGCTGAAAGAA
>NW_006921965.1:2957544-2963802 GCF_000298275.1 Orycteropus afer afer | reverse complement strand
GACTCGACGGCACTTAACAACAACAACAACAACAATGCAAAAACAGGTGCAGCAGTATATCGACAGAGAAATTCCAGATGGGGACATGGAGTGAGGGATATTATAGCTGATATGAGATGGATTTTGGCTCAAAGCAAAGAATACCAGAAAGATGTTTACTTGTGTTTTATTGACTATGAAAGGCATTCAATTGTTTGGATCATATCAAATTATGGATAACATTGAGAAGAATGGGAATTCTAGAACACTTAATTCTGCTCGTGAGGAACCTGTACTTAGACTATGAGGCTGTTGTTCGAACAGAACAAGGGGATACTGCATGGTTTAAAATCAGAAAGGGAGTGTGTCAGGGTTGTATCCTTTCACTATACTTAGTCAATCTTTATGCTGAGCAAATAATCTGAGAAGCTGGACTATAAGAAGAAGAATGTGGCATCACATTGGAGGAAAGCTCATTAACAACCTATGATATGCAGATGACATAACTTTGCTTGCTGGAAGTGATGATGACTTGGAGCTGATGAAGATTAAAGACTACAGTCTGCAGTATGGATTGCACCTCAATATAAAGAAAACAAAAATCTTCACAACTGGACCAGTACACAGCATCACAACAGATGGAGAAAAGATTGAAATTGTTAAGGACTTCATATTACTGAGTTCCACAATCAATGCCAATGGAAGAAGCAGTCAAGACATCAAAAGACATCTGGCATTGGAAAATCTGTTGGAAAAGACCTCTCTCAAGTGCTGAAGAGCAAAGATATCTCCTTGAAGACTAAGATGCGCCTAACCCAAGCCATGATATTTTCAGTCTTCTCATATGCATGTGAGAGCTAGACAATGAATAAGGAAGACTGAAGAAGAGTTGATGCTTTTGAGTTGTAGTGTTGGCAAAGAATGCTGAAAGTACCATGGACTGCTAAAAGAACTAATAAATCTGTCCTGGAAGAAGTGCAGCCAGAATGCTCCTTGGAAGTGAGAATGGCCAGACTTCATCTTACCTACTTTAGTCACATTGTCAAAAGGGAATATTCTCTGGAGAAGGACGTCATGCTTGGTTAGTGGAGGGTTGATGAAAGAAGGGAAGGCCCTCAACAAGATGGATTGACACAGTGGCTGCAGCAATGGGCTCAGGTATAGCAGGGACTGTGAAGCTGGCACAGGACTGGAAAGTGTTTCGTTCTGTTGTACATGAGGTCACTATGAGTTGGAAATGACTTGATGGCACATAACAACAACAACACAGTATGACAAACTGAGAGATGAGTGGTGTGCATCAGGACTGTATCCTTTCACCATACTTAGTCAATCTGTAGACTGGTAGAAGACTCATTAACAACCTGTGACATACAGATAATACAACCTTGCTTTCTGAAAGAGGACTTGAAGCGCTACTGAAGAAAACGAAAGATAACAGCCTTCAGCATGGATTACACCTCAACATGGAGGAAACAAAAATCTTCACAACTGGACCAATAAGTAACATCATGATAAATGGAGAAAATATTGAAGTTGTCAAGGATTTCATTATATTTGGATCAACAATCAGTACCCATGGAAGCAACAGTCAAGAAATTTAACAAAGTATTGCATTAAGCAAATGCTGCTGCTGCAAACGACCTCTTTTAAGTGTTAAACAGCAGACTAAGGTACACCTGACCCAAGCCATGGTATTTTCTATGTCTTCATATGCATGAGAAAGATGCACAATGAACAAAGATGACCAAAGAAGAATGATGCATTTGAATTATAAGGTTGACAGAGAATACTGAAAATACCATGGACTGCCAGAAGAATAAACAAATCTGTCTTGGAATAAGCACAGCCAGAATGGCCCTTACAAGAGACAATGGAAAGACTTCATCTCACTTAATTTGGACATGTTGTCAGGAGGGACCAATCCTTGGAGAAGAAAATCAAGCTTGGTAAAGTAGAGGGTCAGCCTCAAAGAAGAAACCTTCAACGAGATTGATTGACACAGTGGTTGCAACCCTAAAACCCTTTGCCTTCAAGTCGGATCTGACTCGTAGAGACCCCTCCTTGGGTTTTTGAGGCAGTATCACTATGGAAGTAGACAGTGGGCTCAAATACAGCAATGACTGTGCGGACTGATGCAGGACTGAGCAATGTTTCATTGTGTTGTAAGTCGGGTCCCTACCAGTCAGAACCAACTCAACAGAACCCAATAACAACAACATTGCAATACTAGAACTCACACAGTCCCAGGAAGTTTACTGAACCTCAGCTTTGTTTTAGACGACTACTTTGTTTGCTTTAAAAAAGCAAATCTAAGAAGACAAAAACTGAAAAACAAAAAGATGATGGCACTGATCATAGGTAGTTTCTTAATAGACTCATAATCTACTTCTTGATGTCTTTATCTTCGCATTCATCAACAAGGTAATAGCACTAGCATGTGACCAGTGAAGAACATGTGGCCCCTGAGGTTTCATTTTACTTGCTTTAAAGATGGAATTTCAAGTACTGCAACATGTTTAAAAGCAGGCACCCTCTTTTCAGGGTGAGAGGGCAAGTAATTGTCCATCCCTACTCTCATTAGGGATAAACGAGCCTCTCTAACAATAGTCTGAATACAAAGTCTCTTACTAACAGTCCACTGTCTTCTCTCTGTGCAGCAGTAGTTAGTGGCCTGGAGTCATTGTTGGAGAGAACTGGAGATGTCTCTTTGGGAACAAGAAGAATGAGTGCCCTCCCTGGAGACAAGACTTCAGTCTTGAAATTCAAAACTTCACTGTGCCTTTCTCTTCGCTGCTCCTAAATTTACCTTCAAATCACCGACATGAAACAGAGAGAGAGAAAAAAAAGGGCCTTTCTACCCCTTGTTTTAAACATTTACTCAGGGTATATCTTCCTTTATCTATTTTTGGGGTTTTCATCCTTCTGTTTTTTGGTTTCAAAAGCACTTGAGCACATCTCTTGACTGGTGAGAGACATGAGTATTTTTGGCTTTGGGAATAAGCTCTGAGCAATTCTGAGAACACTGAAGCTTGACATAGAACTCATAATTTTTCTATATGGTGAATATAATGGGTAAACTTTGTGCCCTAAAGTGCTCTCTTTGTTTCCTTATCTGATAGTGAGTGTGATGGTGATACAGCTGACCTAGCTGCCAGCCCAAATATTTGATGGATGATAGCGTCCTCGTGTTCCATGAATACCTACTGCTCCACCACCCGGCGTGTACAACTTGGAAAGGATGATGTTTATATTCTGGTTGCCTCCTCTGAACAGTGTAAGCTCTTCACAGCCTTGTTTACCTTCTAGCAAAAACAAAGGCACACATTTTTCCCCTCTGATTTATGAGAGATTGGGAAAAGACTGGAAGAGAAAAATAGCTCCGACAAGAGGTTAGCTCCACTGTGTCCTCAAACACTCATTAGGAAACACTGATCATCAGACCTAAAACCAGATATTTAAGGGCCCTCGAGGAACTCTGACTGCATAGTGCCTAAGGCACTTGACTGCTAACTAGAAGGTTGGCGGTTCAAACTCACCAGTCACTCCTCAGAAGGAAGGTTGGGCAATCTACTGCTGTAGTGATACCGCCTCGGCAACCCAAGGAGGGGTTGCTCTGAGTCAGGTCCGACTTGACGGCACACAACAAGGGCCCTCTGGCAGTGCAGTGGTTAAGCACTTGACTGCTAACTGAAAGGTGGGTGGTTAGACTCACTAGCTACTCTGCAGGAGGAAGATTTGGCAGTCTGCTTCTGTAAAGATTTACAGTTTGGAAACTGTACAGAGCAGTTCTTCTGGATAATGGATATTGACTTGATAGCGATGAGAGCCCTCAAGAGTAGACAAAGTGACTGGTGGCTAGATTGGATAGACTTGGACAATGGGCTGGGATATCATAAATACAGGAATTTTTCAGTGTCATGAACCAGAAAGGTTAAGGAAACACATGTGTATCCCAGTCTACGCAGTCCGATGCTTTTGTTGTTGTCAGACGCCATCGAGTCAGCTGACTCATGGTGCCTTGTGTACAACAGAAGGAAACACGGCCTGGTCCTGTGCCATCCTCACAGTCAGTGCTATGCTTGAGCCCATTGCTGATGCCACGGTGTCAAGCCATCTTATTGAGGGCCTTCCTCTCTGTTGCTGACTGTCTACTTTACCGAGTATGAGCTCCTTCTCCAGGGACTGATCTCTCCTGACAGCACGACCAAAGGATTAGAGGTGAAGTCTCACTATCTTTGCTTTTAAAGAGCATTCTAACTGTACTTCATGTAAGACAGATTTGTTTGTTCTGATGCTCAAGAGAAGGCAAAACTAGACTAAAAATTACAGAACTTTGGAGTTGGAAGCAGACTTTAGTCCAAACTTCCTTTGCTGATGTGGAAATGTGAGGCTGAGATATTTGACTAAAATGAAAAAACAAGTTAGTTCATGGCAAAGCCAGGTCTGTAACCCAGGACCTTTAGATTCCCAATGCTGCCTAAGCAGCATTCCAGACATTTGCAGATACTAATCAGAAGAGGGATGGACTGGCCATGGACTTACATTGCTACAGAGACTGTAATGGGAGAGTGTATCGTAAACTGTATAACACCACAAAAATGGAAGGTATTATTATTGCAAGTAATTCCCCTAAACACACCCACTTGAAAAAGAAGCAAATTTAAATCACCTACTCAGTTTTCTCAACTATCACAATTTACAGGACAAAAATAGAACAAAATAAAATTTAAAGTTAATTTTAGGATGACATTAAGCTTTCTACTCCCAACCTCAAAGTAACCTTTATCATCTTTGTTGGAAACCAGCAACATTTGTCTAGACGTTCGAGAACTCCTGTCCTTTCCTACCTCCACTCCTATGGGAATGGTAGTTAATAAGCAGTAGACACTAAGGTGTCCCTGCATGGCACAAATAGTTAAACACTTGACTACTATCCAGAGGGTGGCAGTTTGCACCCACCCAGAGGCCCATCTAAAGGCAAGCCTCGTAATCTGCTTCTGAAAGGTCACAGCCCTGAAAACACTATGAAGCAGTTGTGCTCTGCACACACGAAGTCACCATGAATCTAACTCAAAGGCAACTAACAATAACTCACATCAAAATGCTAGAGAAAAGGAGTAGAAACCACAGAGGTAGAGAACCCTCAGACTGATCCTAGCTGCTTGAATAAAAAAATGCACTGTTGAGTGTATTAAAATATTTATTAAAAATATTTTTTCTATGACTTCACATTTGCCCTCCATTGAGTTGTCTGTATTGTGATGATGGGCACTTGGAGATTACTTTCCGGTTCAGCTCAGGAGCCCAGGTAGGTAAGGGATGGATAATGACAATATCACTTGCCCTCAGGCATTCATCTTTCAAAGCCCTTTATAACTATTAAGTCTCTTCCTACAACTCTCTTGGCTCTGTTCTCAAGCCAAGGAAAGAGAAGCCACTTCCCTCAAGCCTGAACAAGGTGACCATCTTCTTTCCGCTGCCTCATCCTCAGGTCTCTAGTTCTCTGGCAGGTCAACAACGTGATGTCAGTGTCTATTACTTGTATGGGCTTGATACCATACCAAAGATGCAATACAAAGATGAGATAGTTAATAGTTCATAGGAATACTTTACCTGCTAAGCATTTAAGGAAATTATTTAAGATTGCAGGGGTTGTAAGTGGCAGAACTGGCATATAAATCTAGTTAGATGCATAAGACATTTGACTGCTAACCAGAAGGTTGAAGGTTCAAACCCACCAGCCGCCGTGTAGAAGGAAGATGGGGCAATCTATTTCCATAAAGATTTACCATCCAAAACCCGATAGGGGTAGCTATGAGTCAGAATCGACTTGATGTCAGTGAGGTTTTTTTTTTTTTTTTTTTTTTTCCAGTTTAGAGAGGTTTTATAATGATTTTACTTCAAACATGAAGAAATGGAGATTGTTTTCAGAATGGAGACATAAACCCAGGTTGTCTGACTGCAGACTCAGAGCCCTGATCTACACTACACTCTACTGACTATACTTCTGCAGTAGGAGGCAGCTCCCAGGAATGTCATTGAGAGGGTAGGAGAGGGGGCAATGGGCACATATGTCAGGGATTTGTCATCTCTGTTGTTGACAAGTTTTCTGTACTTCTCCTCCCTGGGGAGGAAGATGAAACAGAGGAAAATCAGAGTCTAGCCCTTACAGTCTATGCCTGGGAGGCTTCTCCAGTGCAGGGTACTGAAAATCCACTGGTTTTCAGCCCCAAAGGCCTAACCCTTCCTCCCAATCCTATGCCTGGGAGCCTCTGC
>NW_006921965.1:2955716-2957204 GCF_000298275.1 Orycteropus afer afer | reverse complement strand
GGATTGCCCAACCTTCCTTCCGAGGAGTGGCTGGTGGGTTTGAAACCGCCAGCCTTCTGGTTAGCAGTGAAGTGCTTTAGCCACTACGCTACCAGTCAAATGCCTTAGGCATTGTAAATAAATAAATCTGAACCCAGAAACCTATCTGCCATTTTTTTTGGATTTCTGTTGTCTAACACCTATGCTATGGTAGGGAGCTCTGGTAGCACAACAGTTGAGTGCTCAGCTGCTCACTGAAAATTTGGCAGTTGGAACCCATCAGCAGCTCCACAGGAGAAGGACATGATCTGCTCCCCTAAAGAACACAGCCTAGAAAACCCCATGGGGGCAGTTCTACTCTGTCACATGGGGTCACTATGAGTTGAAATCAACTCAATGGGACCTAACAAAAACAGCCACCTCATGCAATGCCCTCTGTCAGAGGGTTCTGTAACTGAGGTGGTACCAGCACAGTGCTGTCAGACTGTGCCCACACCACTAATTCAAGCATTTGGCTAGTTTGACCCCTCTACCAGTCAGTTTCATCTGGAAGCTGATAGTAAATCACATTGATTAACCTGTCTGGCTGAACCAACTCACGTAGATAGGTATCAGGTAAATGTCTGAGGCATAGAATATCACTGTGTCATTTCTGAAAAACTACTTTCAGGCAGGCAGTATAGGACCCTAGAATTACTGTTGTCACTGGAGAGTAGCTATAGAGCAGGACAACCTGATTCATCAACCATTTAATATTCAAAGACACCTGTCCTTGTTCAGTTTGGAAGTTGTAGGGATACTTTCCAAATCTCTGTTTATTATGAAGTGTCTTCCACTGTATCTCTACCACAGCATTTAAAATGTAACATATCCAAACTGAACTTATCTTTACCACTCCAGTCTTTGCCTTGTATTCTACTTTTGCTGGTGGCACCATCAACCACTCAGTCACCTGAGCCAGATATTGGGGTATCAGCCTGCAGTCTGCTCTCTCTCACCTTTCACATTTCATCAGTCACCAGGTCTCATGAGTCATCTTGTAAAGAGGTTTCAACTCAACTCCCCTTTCCATCCCTACAGTTGATGCTTCAGTGTAGAACCTCAGCTAATTGTTGTAATGAGGCTAGCATGGATAGTCCCTGAGGGCAGGGACTAGCACCCAGAACAGCGTGGAAAAGAGTATGAGCTCAGAGCCAGAATGGAGCCAGAATGATGGATTTGAATCCCACTTGACATGCATCAGCCATATGATATGTATCTGAAATTCAGTTTCCTGTTCTGTAAAATGGGGGTAATAAAATACCTCCTTTGGTGGGTCGTTATGAGGATTAAATGAAGTTTATATACTTACAGTGCTTTACATGGTGCTTGGCACAGAATACATGCTTAGTGTGAGCTATTATTGCTAGCATAGTGCCTAAGGCATTTGACTGCTAACCAGAAGGCTGGTGGTTCAAACACACCAGCCACTCCTCAGAAGGAAGATGGGGCCATCTACTTCGTAGTGAC